>NC_056741.1:1886932860-1886952860 GCF_019279795.1 Protopterus annectens | reverse complement strand
TCATGTCTCTCTTCGTATAGACCAGGGAGGTACACAGTCTTTTATACCTACATGTACAATGATTATGTCATATGTACACTTGTGGTGCACGGACTTATGTGCTTGTATAATGTGTTGAATCCTGGAGCCTGACAGCCAACTGACTATGAGCATCTGTTTGCACTGTTATGATGAGTGGTGCTTTGGTGTGTCTCACTATGGAGTCACCTATGACAGGGATAGTACTATGTGTGGCAGTTTACCTTATTAGTTTTTGAGTGCATGCAATGCCTGGGTGTAAGCCTCATTGTGGGTGGTGCCTGTGTTGTGGGTTTCTGAGGTTGCTGAGGGTACTTGTTACTATAGTTGCATCTGGGTGGGCTCTGAGGTTTAGGAAGATTTGGGTCTGTGTATTTTGTTCAGGGTATTTCAGACAGATTTAGTGTGGTAATGTGTGGCACTGACAACACTGTTATTTTTCGTGTGATAACTTTGCTTACAATAACAATATAGAAGTACATCTTTCTCACACACTGCATAGATGGTTGTCAGTGAACACGAAACAATTTCTGCATTGTCTTAGGATACCCATTTGATTCAAGCTGGCAACAGAGACAGATGGAGGGTGCAGGTCCACGGTTGCATTTGCTTACTGCTGGGGGCTGGAAGGAGAGTCATGCCTATGAGATTAGAGTTGCTTGACTGGAGTATTATCTATCTGGAAACAAACAACAGAAGTCAAAACATGAAGAGGAATGAGACATTTCATGCAAACCCTGTGTTCATTGTGCAACTACTGATTACTAAGTGCTCTAAGAATTTCTGGAGTGGGTTATACAGAGAAAGTTATAGTTCTAGATACCTACATCTTTACAGTGTACAGTTAAACATAGCAGGCCAATAAGCAGTGCAGTGCCAACACGAGCGACTTGTGACAGTACAGATATACAAAAAAAGTGAGGCCACTAAAAAATAGCAAAATTGTAGAATTCAAGGTTCTACAAACAATCAGTGGCTCAAAAACGGATCAGTTCTTTCTCTATTTACACTGGAGTTTAAATCAAATCAATTCTGTTTCGGAGGGGCGGAGCCTAGATGGCAAACAGATAAGCAGCATATTTAGAGCTCCACAAAACAGTACTAGAAAACAGAAAAAATTATTTTCATTAACCAGAAACAGAAAAAAAATATTAAGGAACTTAAGAAAGTACAGTTGTGTACACTTACCATAAATGTAGATGTTCGAGTGTATTCACTGTTGCAGTCATTACACTTGAGTTATCCTGCTGGCAGGCTACCCTCAGTCGGCCTGAATTCCAGAGTCTAGGTCCGGCGTCGGCTGCTGTCGCCTCTTCCCTGACATCAGTGCGCCAGGGGTATAAAAGATACCAGTACTGGCAGGGCCAATCTGGGGCAATCAGTATCATCTTTGGCTTCTCTTGTCTGACCTTTAGGAGTACCTTGGGGAGGAGAGGCAGTGGAGGAAAGGCATATACTGCTAAGTTTTTCCAGCTGAAAGATAATGCGTCCACTTTCCATGCTTGTCTGTGATAAGTCCTTGTGCAGAATCTTTTTATTTGGTAGTTGTGAGGATAGGCATATAGATCTATATCCGGGCATCCCCATTTCCTTGTTATCATGCTGAAGAATTGTGGATCCAATTTCCACTTGTGAGGATCCATGTGGTTTCTGCTTAGTTCATCTGCCAGAGTATTTATCTTTCCTGGCAGGAATTGTGCCTACAGATGTACTTGGTAAGTCAATGCTGTGTCTCACAAAGTCATGGCTAGTCTGCAAAGGGGGTAAGAATAAGTGCCTCCCTGCTTCTTTATATACCACATGACCGTGGTGTTGTCTGACTTTATCAGTAGTTGTCCCGGATGAAGTAGGTCCTTGAAGGCTGTCAGGGCATTCTGAACAGCTAGCATCTCTTTTTGACTGATATGTAGATGCATTTGGTTTGCGGACCATGTGCCTTGAATACATCTTCCTGCCATGTGGGCCCCCCAGGCATAATCTGATGTATCCGTTGTTAATGTTTGCCTGGCTGGGGGTAAGGTGAATGGCTCTCCCTTGTTCTGGTGACAAGCCTTCGCCCACCATTGAAACTCCTGTTGCAGGCAGGGAATGAGGATAATTATTGTTTCCAGGCTGTGGCAATGTTGAGCCCAAACACTTTTAGGTACCATTGAAGTTTCCTCATATGCAGTCTCGCATATGGAATTAGTAGAATGCAGGATGCCACGAAGCCCAAAGCCTGCAGAATTTTTCTTGCAGATAACTGCGCCTTTGTTGCCAAAAGGTTGAAATAGGTAGTCAGTTGTCTTTGTTTGTCTGGCGTGAGATAAGACATCTGGGCAGTTGTATTTAAGCTTGCACCCAGGAATATTATCTCTTGAGAGGGTACTAGTTTTGATTTCTTTTCACTGACTGTGTACCCTAGGCCTGTTAGAAATATCTTTACAAACGCCAGATGCTGTAGTAGAATGTCCTTGCTCTCTGCTTGAATGAGACAGTTGTCCAAGTAAGGATATATTTGTATTCCTCTTTGTCTGCAGAATGCAATTACTTGTGCCAGGCACTTTGTGAAGACCCTGGGCGCAGTAGATAAGCCAAAGGGCAGTGCAGAGAATTGGTAGTGCATTGAGCCAGCTTTGAATCTAAGGTATCTTCTGCATGTTTGTTTGATTGGGACATGCAAGTATGCCTCTTTTAGGTCTAAAGTCACAAGCCATGCTTTCCTGCCCAGCATGGGCAGAAGTTGCTGTAGAGTCAACATTTTGAATTTTGGTATATCCAAATATGTGTTTAGAATAGATAGGTCCAGTATTGGTCTCCAGGTCTTGTCCTTTCTTGGTACCAAGAACAGTCTTGAATAAAATCCTTGTCCCTGCTCTTGCTCTGGTACTAGTTGAATGGTCTTCATGTCCATGAGGGGTAAGACTTGCATTTATGCCTCTGCCCATTGATGTTTTGGCAGGTCTGGCCAACCGTTTGTCCTTGGCAGGGTATGGAAGTGAAATTTGTAGCCTTGCGCCACTACGTCTAGGACCCGTTTGTCCTGTGTTATAATGTGCCAATTTTGTGAAAAAAGTGTTAGTTTTCCCCTTAAAGGTGCTGCCAGAAGATAAGTGCTTGGTGCAGGCAGGGGGAAGTTATTGGGACTGTTTCCTGTATGGCTGTGATTTGTCTTCTCCACTTTTGGAGGTAGAAGCACCCTATTGTTTAGACCTGTACGAACCTTGGGGCTGGGATCTGCCTCTTGGGTGTCTGTATCTACCCCTTTGAGGTCTGTCTGACACTGGAAAGGACCAATTCTTTGTAGGCCAGTGTCTGCTAAATCTTGGAGGCTGTACCTGTAAGAAATCTTTAACTGTTTGCATAGATTTAGCTTTGTTCTCCATTTTCTTAACACCTCTTCTGCTTTAACACCAAACAAGGTATCATGCTGTAATGGAGCATCTAATAATTTTGCTTTGACATGATTAAGCAGATTTTGTTCCTTTAACCAAGCATGCCTCCTGTTGACAAAACCCGTAACAGCGGCCCTGCAGGAGGCCTCCAAAGAATCAAAACCACATTGCAAAGTATGCTTTCCAACTTGTTCAGCTGCATGCAATAAATCCTGCATTTCTTTGTTTTCTGCACATTCAGAATTTATCAACATTTTCTGTTTAAGCAGTGACATAATATATTGCTGATATTTGAGCATATGAAACTGACAATTTAAAGCCCTTATAGCCAAGGTAGCAGAAGTGTAAATCTTTTTCCCCATCTGTCCAATGCCTTAGAATCCCTGTCAAAGGGGGTAGGGTTTTTTGCAGTGGAAGCCTTGACCCCTTTGGGACCCTGAGAGATAGTTTCTGGGTCAGCAGCCGGGTTCTTGAAAAGGAATTTATGAGAGTCAGGAACCCTATAGTACCTGTCCGGCTTAACAGGAGCTGGAGGCAAGGAGTCAGGGGTCAGACTGGACTCTGAAAATACATCATCTACAATGTCTAACACAGGTGGAATAGCTAGGGGCCTGTGTTGTGGTAGTAAAAGGAAGTCTCTGAACCTTTTCTTAGATTCTGAAAAATCTTGGCTCTCCCAGTGGAAATGCTCCCTCATGGTATGCAAAGTTTCCCCAAAAGAGTAATCCTCAGGAGGAGAGGCTGAAGGGATAGATTCTTCAGCATCAGAATCCTCATAGGGAGGAAGAGAGTATGCCTGATCAGAAGAGGAATCAGATGAAATGGAAACCTGATCTGAAGATTCATATTCTGTCTCTTGCCTAGGCCTTTTATCAGGAGGGGGATGGGAACCCCTGTTCAAAGTAATTAAGTCTTCGGCCATTTTAAGCATCTGTTTTTTGAGCATGGAGGCCTGTCCATGAGGCTGTTGTACTTGTTTCTTTGTCTTTAAAGGTGCTTTAGTCTTTGCCTTTGAAGCTGAAGTCGTTTTAATGTACAATTGAGTAGGTCTGAAAACACCCACAGAAGCCGATGCCTGCTCAGCGGCTCTGGATCCATCTGAGGGAATAGTCTCCCAAGGCCCAATACCTTGAGCTTCCAGCGGCCTAGTCGACTCCACGTGGGAGTCGGTAGTGGCCTGCGGGTCTAAAGTAGTGGGCGTCAGGGGCTGCGAAGGCGTTTCACTGAGAACCGACGAACCAGCGACTGGCTTAGAAGAAGCCTCGTCGTCAGGTTTGGACCTCGCATGCCTGTCTTTTTCTTTTTCTTTGCATTTCTTGTGAATTCCGGTAGTTGGAAGGCTATCCGACGACATCGTATAATTAAATCTTCTGCCAAAATAGTGAAATGCAAAATCGTACCGACGCTTAATAGTGCGTTGGTTAAATCTAGCACAAAACCTAGGCAAGGAATACAGTAAGAATGGAAGTCCTTATGAGGTATTTGCTTCCCACAAGAAATACAATTATTAACTTTTTCTGACATCGGTCTGGAGCAAGAAAAAAGTTTCCCCAATGGGGTACTTAGCTTTTAACGAAGACTTTGGATCTGAAATTCAAACACGAAAATCTCAGGAGTCGGCCAACCGGCACTTGCGAACTGCTTATGCTTCAGGCACCGCGCGGCAAGAAAGACCGAAGAAAATGGCACCGGCTGCATCTTTTATACCCCTGGCGCACTGACGTCAGGGAAGGGGCGACAGCAACCGACGCCGGACCTAGACTTTGGAATTCAGGCCGACTGAGGGTAGCCTGCCAGCAGGATAACCCAAGTGTAATGACTGCAACAGTGAAACACGAAGAACATCTACAACTCTACAAATTTCAAGAAATATTATTGATTTTTTCCTGTCAAAATATTCTGGAGAACAACACAGCTGTTTGGTAATGGCCAGTTTAAAGAATTCTCACTCAGAAACCACTCTGAAGAAGGAGATACAACTGATGTCATCCGCATTACATGAACTGTCATTGAAAATGGATAGATTCACTGATAATTTGGAAAGTCTCAAGGAAAACTGCCAAAAGCAAACAGATGTACTAAAAGAAATACTGCAGCAACAACAAAGTAAATTACTTGATATGGAGACATCACCAAATTACATCGGTGGAAGACTCAAAGACGAGGAAAATCAGACAGAATTCTTACTTCACCAAAATAACTGGCTACTTAATAGGAGAACTAATATAAGAATATTTGGCCTTGCAGAAAAACTGAGGGAGAAGACATCATCACCTTTTTGAATTCCTGGCTTCTTGAAGTGCTTGATTTAAAAGAGGGATTATCAAATGGAATAGAAAGACCTCACAGAGCCATAGGAAAATCTATACCCTCTTCCCCTAATGCACCATCAAGATCAATTGTGGTAAAGTTCCTGTCCTTCTTGGATAAAGAGCTCATTTTAAAAACAGCTTGGTGAAAAAATCCCATAACATATAAATAGACTCAGATCAGATTTGACAATGATAATTCTGCAAATGTGTTGGAAACAAGGAAAAAAAAAACTTGGCCATTAGTGAAACTTCTCAAACAAAATAAAATAAAAGCACAGATGGTATATCCTGCTAGAATCAGAATTTTCTGTTCAAATGACTTGAGAACCTTTAACAACATTGAAGAAGCTTCTACCTTCATCAAGAATAATAATATCATCACAATTCCTGAAGAAATGGACTGGACTGTTTCCACCAACTTGAAAAGATCTCCAGAAAAAAATACTTGGTCTGACTTAAGGAAAAAGAAACAAAGAACTGATTCTAAAACTACACAGTCTTCCAAATCTCTCAAAGAATCAACAAAGATATAGACTTCTGGACTTTACCTCAAAATGTATGTATTTTATCTATTAAATTGCCTATTATACTCTGAGACATTTATACTTTTTCTTAAACTTATACTTTATGCAACATACTCATCACAAGTCTAGTGGTTGTGTCTGATACTGTTAAATGTTTTTTTTTATAACTTAGAGTGACTTCTAAAAATATAGTTACATCTCATTCATAGGCAGTGAGGAAAACCAGATTCAAATGCTATCTTTCACTTTAGTATAATTAGTTATATGTAAAGGAAGAACAGAGACAACATATACACAAATGTTTTTTCTCATCTCCCTTTTTATTAATGGTATATTTAGTTCACCTCATTGTTGCATAATAGGAATTGAAAATTTGTAATCATAGTTTCTGTGGCTTACTGACTTCACTACACTTCAAATTCCCATTTTAAAAGTAACATAGATATTCATATTTTTAAATGTGGAATAAACAGAGTCACTATAAACAGAGTTCCGTTACTGGGTTCTGACAATGCTGTCATCTGAAACATTCTTATGCACTAGTTAGAGCTTCCCTTGTCTGCTATGAAAGATTTAAGGTGGAAATAGTCAGTTAAGGAATCCCCTGCTTGTCTGTTGTTAAGGTAGCACTTGTATTGTGATATCAGTTGCACAAGCAGTATATTTTAAGCTCATTTAACATGGTCTTTGGATTATTAAAAATATACAAACCCTGACTCCTTTTAAATAAATAAAAAGAAAAATCAGTGACAGAGTAGCTGTTTTTCATGTAGGTAACAGAAAAAAGAAGAATTTACAGTAACATTGAATAACATCCAATTGAAAAAGTAATAGAAGCATTACAGATTACATTGTTACACTTGAAGTAAACACAGTCCTTTCTTACTTCTGAATTATTCCTACTTAGGCTATAAGATACACTATGCTATGGTGATCCAGTAAAATGACGTCTGATAGTTTTGTAAGCATCTGTTACAGTGTTGCAAGTGTAAATAGGAAAATATGTGTGTGAGATACACACATCAGCTGCAGTTGTACATACTTTTGTGCACATAAGTAAAAATAAGACAGATTTTAGACATATTATACTGAATACTTCATTAACCTGGTAACAGTAATCATCTAATTTCAAAAGCCACAAAGGGACTTATTACCTTGTACTTATAACTCCTGCTTATTGGAATATAATGTGCACATTGCTTTATTAAATAACATAGTAAACCCTGTACTGTGCAGTGTTGTTATTTTCCTCTACTCACACTGCCTAGACATGTTCAATTGAATTGATTAAGTAGTAACCAAATAAACAGTGAATACAGTAGATAGTAAATTACTGATTACTCTCTTTACCCTTAAGTGCTTTCTAATCTTTGGTAAGTGGGGTTCAACATTCAGTAAAGTGGCAAAGATGCTGGTAATTAGCCAAAATTCTTACATCAACATGCAAGTAGTTGTTTAACTGCACTACTAAATTGTGTGGGCATGTGCACTTATTTTCTATGATGAACAGTTGATTTATTCCCAGCAAACCTTTAAGCCATGGTTCTATAACTCATAAAATTGGCATCTCAGACAGTCTTGTAAGTGCCTGTTGATGTATTGTGGGAGTTGCCTTGATGACGGGGAAGTACTGGGAAACCTATAGTAAAATTGCACATAAATTAGCATAATAAAATAGTTTAGATGTCATTCATTCTACCAAGAATTGTTTGAATTACACATTTACAGACATGTTCCTAAGAAACGCAAATCTTAAATTATATTCTGTATGCTAGACATCTGGTTAAGGCAGGGATTTATAACATAAACTAACTTTAATCCTTCAGACATTAGTTGCATAGCTGACTATTATGCAGGTGATATTTTTACTGAATATTGACAAATGTTTAAATAATAAGGTTATCAGTTTCTTGGTGAGATGGTTGGTAAAATTTCACCTTGGAATTTCATCTTTATTTCTTTAAAGTAAAGGGCCCATTAGAAAATGTCTTCATGGTCTGCTTTTGCTACTGTTTCAAGTAGTAAAATAAGACAGATTTGTAAACTTTAATTTGTGATGAGAAATTCAAGTAGAACACTAATTAAATAGATATGAGATAGAGAGATTTCTTAAGGCACTGTTCAGCTTAATAGGTTTTGTAATTTTTAGAGTGTCATTACTTTTAACAATTTAATAACAAAGAAGGGAGTCTGCCTACTCTTGTATCTTGCTGCATGACACAGTCTTTGATAAACACTCTATTATAAAAGTTCTAAGGAACTGTGGCTGTGCAGAACAGCTTCAGTAATGCTCTGTCTTGACTAGCATTTTGTTCAATATTCTGTGATGATATTCTCATAACATGAATTGATATAGCTGTGCATTAGTATTAAGAAGTTTATACATTGCTCACCCACATGGCCACTTATCAGGGAAAATTGCTTCTGTTTCATCATCAATGAGTGATCACTATTGTCTAATGTTGTCTTTCTTCATTTTTTCTTTTAATTTGTCACAACTACATTCATGGGTGGACATAAACTGAATCTGGTTATGCTTTTATTTGTCTCTAATTGAAAGCATGTGAGTGATACGTAGTGATTTATGACATGTATTGTTCACTCAAACATATCTACATTATCATCTCTAGTGAACACAACTCTAAGGGTTCATTCTATGGACTACATAGTTTATGTAGTGTGATTCAAGTGTTCTGAATAGACTTGTCCGTATTTATTTTCACTTACTGATACATTTCTAAATCTACTTCACTCAGTTATAATATATTTTTAGTATGTAGGAGAGTGTTTATCTGACATAATCATTAGTATATTGGTCATATTAGAATATTGGAGACTATTAATATGTATATATACTACTCCCAGGCTAAAGAGAACTAATGTTAAGCAACATTTACTGTGTTATAAATGAGATTTTACTTTATGAATGTTTAATTAGTGCATGATAGGATGATTATATTCTGAAAAAGAAGTCTAATCTAATCTAAAATTAAATTGTATTACCAAATCAATACTCATTTCCATACATTATGTTAATTCCTTATTAATAGTTATATAAAGAAAACAATAACTAATATTGTTAAATCTCCAAGATAAGAGAAAAGGTGTACTGGAGCTCGAAACGGGTTAGTTTTTTTGCTTTCTTTTTTCATGAGGGACGATATGGTAGACAATCTGTTAGATTTCTTCTCATCTAGCAGATTGGAAGTGTATGGTACTTCATGTACATTAGAGGGTTTACAAAAATATTTATATACTTGTTGTTATACAAGTAATTTTGGCATTTTTCTTTTTTTTTTATTGTCCTGAACTAAACTCTATTTTAAGTTATTTGACCAAAAATTAAAATATTAACTACAATGAGAATTATTAACACAGTAGTTACACATTTTACATTTGGTATGGTATTACAAAATGTAAAGTTAAATACTGAGAATGGACTTGACTATTTTATCCTTAAACACTAATGGTTTAAACAATCCAAGAAAAAGATCTAATTTATTAAGATATATGAAATTAAATAAAGTACAAGTAGTATTTCTTCAAGAGACTCACTTCTAAAAAAATGATACCTTTAGCTGAAATCCTAATGAATATATAATCTTATCTCACTCTTCATATAAGAAAAAGACTAGGGGAACTTTAATTTTAGGGAACAAATTTCACTATGCCTCAAATTATTTACAAATATGAAGATAAAGAAGGACTTTTAGCCATAGTAATAGTAAAATATAACAATAGACTCTGGGCATTAGTAAATATATATTGATTTCTGGGTATTGGGGTCGGGACAATAAGAAAACACATGGATTTAATAACTAGAGTATATAAAGGAAATTTGATTTTTGGGGGGTGACTTTAATTGTATATTGGATAAATCACAGACCACAAGCAAAATAAATTTACGTGTAAGTTCTATAGGGAAGCTACTTAAGAAAGCATGCTCCACTTAAAGACATCCCAATCCCTCTGAGCTACATGCTCTAGGGACCTAAACCTTGTCACCACAATAAACAGAACATGCTGCAGGGATAGATTCATGTCCCAGAGACTTCCCATACTCTGGAATAAACTACCTATCTATATCAAACAAAGCTCTTCATTAGCACTCTTCAAGAAAAATCTTGATGATTGGATGGGAAACAGGAAATTCACCCCAGGGATCACCTCTGATGCTCTTCTCAACAGTGGCACAGGAAAATAATTTTCTTGGGTGGAAAAAGCCAGGGTACATTTTTGGCTGGGCTTGTATAGGCCTCAGGGCAGATAGCCTAGTACCTACCTATGAACCTTAATGGGAAGAAAGTGTAAATCTAATTGATACATTTAGTTATAAGGAGAACAATTCATTATTATTTTCACACCAAAACCACAGATTTGGGACACATACAAAACTTGATAAAATCTTCATATCTCAAGAGCTAAATTCAAAAATAATAACATTTTCCATAATCCCTTGTCCCTTTTCATACTATAATTCATTAATTCTCAAAATACATACAGATTATAAGAAATTATTTTTTATGTCAAGAATTCAAGCTTACATTACAAAATTAAAACAATTTAAACCTTGGTTAGATTCAGAAGTACAATTCTTTTTAGATATAAACTACACTACTGAAATAAATGTAATTAATCTTTGGGATACCTTGAAAGCCTATCTAAATGGAAAAATTATTTCATGGTATAAAAACAAGCTAAAAGAGTGGGAATCAGAATTATGTAACATACAAAAACAAATTACAGATCTCACTATTAATTCATCTACTTACACAAAAAATAATCATAAAAAAGCATTGGAAGACTTAAACAAAAGATATAATGAAATCCTAACTCACAAAACTAATACAGCTGTAGAAAGGTTAAAACTTAGTTCCTATGTAGTATCACCCAAACATATGCATAAATTAGTAATAAGATTAAAAAAAATTCGATTGAAAATAATATTACAAGTATTATACATGAAGGAAGGAAAAAAAACAAAAAGGTTTTGGATATAAATGATATACTAGATGCATTTAAACATTATTTTTCTGACAATTATAATGATACTTCACATATAACTAATACATCAAACTTAGACCTGAAATTAGTAAAGGTAAAGGCAATACCAGAAAAGTTAAAGTTAGATATTCAAAAACAAATATCTCTAAAAGAAATTACTGAAAAAATCAAGGAAAGTAAAAGTAATAAAACACCGGGAATTTATGGAATAATTAATGAATTGTATAAGATATTTCCATCTTCAGTAATATCATTGTTTCACAAAACTTTGAAAATGAAATTTTAGCACAAAACACAACTCCAATTTCATGGAGATACTCTTTAATTACACCCATTATAAAAGAAAACAAAGACCCTGCACAGTGTAAATCTTATAGGCCAATATCTTTACTTAACAATGATTATAAAATCTTCATGTCAATATTAGTAGAATTAAAAAAATCATTGACACACATAATAAATGAGGATCAAACAGGATTCATTTATAAAAGACATACACATGACAATATACAAAGAATTCTAACACTCATAGATTTTCTAAACAGAAATAACCAAAAAGCTCTAATAGTAGCTTTGGATAAACAAAAAGCCTTTGATTCGTTGAGCTGGGATTTTCTTTTTAAGGCTTTAGAATTGTTTGAATTTCCTACTAATTTTATTATGCTAATAAAGAATATTTATAAAAACAATTTGGCTTATGTAAAACTTGGGCCATTTACCTTGAAGGCTATTGAAATAACCAAAGATACAAAGCAGGGATGTCCGATGTCTCCCATCCTGTTTGCCTTAGGAATTGAATTATTTGCCTCATTAGTACATCACAAGTCTAATATATCAGGCATAGATGTATATGGTCAACTCAATTCAAAAATTATCTTATTTGCTGATGATGTTTTACTCACGTTATCAGTCTCGGAGAAATCAGTACAAAAACTAGATAAAATAGTTTAAAGGTTTTATCATATTTCCGGCCTTAGATTTAACAAGGGAAAATCTAATTATATACATTTGAATAAAAAAGAGAGAATTTACCTTAACTACAAATTGTGTGACAGGAAAACAAGTTCCCATAATAAAATATTTAGGAATAACACTATGTGATAATTTGGAATCTACGTTAGCGACAAATTATAGCAACATAATTAATAAAATAAAAATGTTAATAGTAAGCTGGAATAAAAAAAATTCTTGAGATTTGAAGACAGATTACAAATAATAAAAATGACAATACTTCCAAAAAGTAATTACATTACACAAGCTATTCCTATAGTTCCTAACAAGAAAATCTTGAAAGAAATAAAATTCTATTAAACCTTCTTTGGTATCCAAAAAGAAATAGAATAGCCTATACACATCATATTAGATCTTGGGAAATGGGTGGAATTAAACTTCCAGATCTAGAATCATACATAAAAGCTTCCATATTAAGAACGATCATTAATTGGATTGATCCTAATTATTCTTCAACAAGGAAAACATTGCACACTATTATTTTTCTAAATGAAAATAAAATAATTAAAAAATGTATATTAAGTGAACAAAATAATAGCATGTGGCACATATTGACTGTTAATATTCAATATAATATAACAAAAACAACAAACTTAAATTATATAAATAATATTTACAATTTATTCAGAAGATTTATATATACTAAAACGGATATTAAGATTTGGCTAGAGTTGATAATACCCTTTAGCTCTACAAATAATTTCTTCAATAAAATTCATAATGTTATTTTAACTAGATGGGAGGGGAAAAACTTCACATGCTAGCAACACTGTATAGAGAATCAAGCAGTATTAGACATTCAACAAATTCAGAATAAATATGACATTCCATCAGCAGATTGGTTGATACTACACAGCATATTATTATATGTTAAGGATCTTAATAGTAAAATTATTAATTCTCCTTATAAAACTAGTTCAAATTTGATAAGTCTAATATCTGAAATTATTTACGACAATTATAATTGGACGAATCTAATTTCAAAATTATATAAAATATTGATAACATATAAAACTAACCCTAATGCAAGATATTGGAATTTTATAACAAAAGGATGTCACACTAATCTATCAACTGAGAGTAAAAAAATCTTTTGTGTTCTGTTAACTTAACATTTAATTTACAAGTATGGAAAATATTTACATGGAAATATATTCACAGAGCATTTATTACACCTGATAAACTAGCCAAATTCAATTCACTTGATAAATCCATTTGTTGGAGATGTTCTTTAAACTGTAAAGCTGATTGGTCTCATATATATTTTGATTGTATTAATATAAAAAAATTCTGGGAAGAAATTACTATTTTTCTCCAAGCTATATTCACAGATACCTTTATTTTAACCAAATCTTTAGTCCTCTTAAATGTTAATGATACTATTGGAATGAATAAAAAATATCTATACCCACTTTGGTCCATACTAGCTGTGGTAAGGAAATGTATAACTAGAAAGTGGAAGCCTTCACAAGAATCTACTCTGGAAGAATTCTTGAGATTGATGGAAGAAACAGCGACATTAGAAATCAAGGTGAAGAAATCGAGAATTCCACCTAAAACATGGACAAACAATCCTTGGGAAAAAATTTAACTCTTATTGAGACATTAAAATGAACCCTAAATAATTAATGTGTAACTTTATACTTTATTAATTGAATATTATACATTTTTGTTACTAATTTCATATATTTTATTAATTTTCCCTCCTTTGTTCAGGTCAATTGTACATGGTGTATATAAAGGCTTATAATACTTGTTTATTGATGATTGTATTGTTAAACATTATATTATTTGGAAAATAAAAAAATTATTTGAAAAAAACAATTCTGTTTCAGATCACAATAAATGACAAAAGTAAGTGTAGAGCTATTTCAGTAACTCAGTAAGAAAGTACTTAGTCCAGCTGTTTCTAGGATGATAGCAAGTCAAATTAGATGTAGAACCATCTTAATTAATAGCAAATGAAGTAAAGATGTGCAAACAAGGGTAACTTTTAATAGCTCAGAAATACAAAAAAAAAAAAAAAAACAAAAAAAAAAATTGAGGCCACTTGCCAATAGCAAACCAGCACAATTCAAAGTTCTTGAGACAATCAAGCAGCAGCCCTGGAACAGGGAAGTTTAATGGTACTAGACTTACAATGGAGTCAGAACTTTTTCAATTTTATAAGAATATTTCCCTATATTCTCTTGATTTGCTTTTTCCCCCAAAGTCTTTCCTAAACAAATCACTGTTGGGGATCAGTAGGGGTACACAAAACAGACAAGAAGGGGATGGAATTTACTGGAAATAAAAACTGACAAAGGAACTAATGTTTTGCTAACAAATAATTAGGGAAACGTAACAGAGTGGGATGAGGCTAAGAAGACATTTGAACTGCAGGTTAGACACTGTCTTCCCTTCCTGGAACTGGTATCAGAGTACGGGCAAAGAGAAATGGATGAGGGGGTCCTGAGTGAAAGACTGCTCAGGTAGAGTTTTTAGTTGAATCTAGAACAGAAGCTACTTTTAAAAAAAGGATAATTTGTAGGGCATATAAAATATACTGCATGAACATTTTAGGAATCAATTTAGAGGAGATTAGAAAAGCTTGGTAAGAGTGACTGGAAAAGCAATTTACAAGGGAACAACAATTTGTTTATTTATCCTGCTGTGGGTCTTGTATTGAATATCTTTTTTTAAAATTGAATTGTTATACTGTTGTTCTTGTTATCCTTGTTTCCTATGTACTCTCTGGTGAGATGATACTCAGAATTTCATTTAGGCAGCACTTGTGTAGTCCTAAATGACAATAAGGTTTACTTTTACTTTATCTTTGAGAAAAAAAATAATATATATGGCTCTCATGTATGCAACAAAGTCCCTAAATAGACTTCAAAGAATTTTCCTCAGGTAGATAGCAAATGTAGGTGTGTTGAGGAAGAAAGATGACTGGTAACATGTTTCTGGCAGCATAATGAGTTGGAAGATTTAAAAAAGTCCCAAACTGAGTATTCTGTAAGAAATATTGGGGGAGTAGATGACTGTAACTAAGGGAATGATTCATGTTAGTTGGGACACAAGATTTGAATTGACATGGTAAAACCTTATTAAGTTTAATTCTGCTTTTTCCCAAATAAACAATTACTAGAAAATGGAAATCAAAATATAAAACAATTGTATTTGAAGTACTGAATATTTTAACAGAGATAAAAGAACTGGAAGTGGAATGTTGGTCTGAATGATACTTTTCATAAAGAAAGAAAACATGCAATTCATAATACATGTAAACAGAAAAAAGTTAATATGGCTCATTTCTTTTGTATTAATTCTTGTATGCCTGTGTCTTAAGTGATCATTTAATAAAGGTGTTTAAAAAATCTGTCCCCCAGGCTAAAATAATTTTAGTGTCTTGAGCTAAGGCTGTAACACCTTGAGTTGTTGTTGCATCAGTAAAGACTTATGTAGAGGGCAGTGGAGGAAGAATTCAGATTCATTAACAGAAAAAAAAAAACATGGCTGCCTTGGTGATAAAGGAGCTTTTAGAGAGAATGAATTTGTTTTGTTGTTTACTTTCAGTAAAACCACCTGCATTACAGTGAATGATGGGAAGATATATATTAAGGCTTGATTCTTGGAGAAGAGACTTAATTTATTTCCCAAACTGTTTCTTATTGTGTATGGCAAAATAGGTCTACTTTTGGCATGATCCAAGTGATCAGTGGCTTGAAAAGTCTGTGTTTCCAACTTCCATTCATAAACATGAATTATTTTCCTAAAAGGAATTTGCCAACATGTTCTGCAGACATGGTACATGTGCTGCTGACAGCTACAGGCTGTGTTGTGTACCATATGGATGTTGTCTGCTTGCACAATAAACAACAATGATGCAGTATGTGCTTTCAATAAGTATAATGCACAATGTGCCACTTTCAGTAGCTGGGCATCACTATAATACACCAAACTGAGGTAATGCCTTTCCTTCCTATTTCTATAACACACTATTTTATATACATTAGTTTGAGATAACACACATTATTAGGCATTGAGCATGTTTTACATTACATTTAATTTGACAATACGTATGGCATTATATTTTTCACATTCAACAGATATTTCAATAAATGCAGTCTTTCAGACCTTGGTATTATGATCACTTCTCAGACTGCTCATATATTTGGCATGTTTCTTCAATGGACTTTTTTATTAGCCTTGTTCTCTTTGGACTTCTGGTTTCAATTTAGAGACAGTTCTTATTCTATAACTTTGTTTAGAGACACAGCTAGAGAAAACACCGTTCTGTAAAGTACACTTAACATTAACAGCAGATTTTCATATAAATCACTGTTGCTGTAGCATATAGCTGAATGGGATTTATCCTGTCAAGAACTGAATATCTGGCTAGTACAAATGTATTCCATCTGCACTATATGTCCAAGGAAACTCAAGAACATACTGGTATAAAAGGTGATGAATGGACACTGACATTCCCAGATTTCTTGCCTCTATTTAAAAAGGAGACATGACAAATGAATGCAACCTTGCCAGGTTGCCAGATTTTTAACATTTATGTGCTTGGAGAAAAGTGGGACAGACATACCCCAACCCAGACAAAAAAAAAAAATCCATAAAAGAGAGGCAAAAAGGCATAAAAAAGGATGGAGGGATGGTTACAGTATTGCAGATGTGATCTATGCAAAAATCTGATGTGATGGTAAGCTTACTTATACTTCTATACTATGTTCCACATATAGATCACCACTGCAGTAGTATATAGCTATGTGGGACAATTGCTAAAGCCTCTATAGCCAGGGAAGAGGGAAAAGGATGGAACCCATGAGACCCCGAATACTGGTCCTAGCAAACCTTGATGTGCCCCTGGAAAATTGTCAGTCTTTTAATTTTTGGTGTGGGTGCATATCAATGACCAAACAGCTGCCCTAGAAGACTTCCAAAAAGCCCCAGAAGTAGACATAGCTCTGGTAGAGTGAGCACCTGCTAAGGGAGGGATCTATGATAGTGGGAATTGAAACCTGGCTACTTTGACAGTGGTTGTCTTTTTTTTCTTCCCAACCAAAGAAATGAAGAGCTGTTCCAACACTCTAAACCTTTTTGTTCTGTCAGTGTAGTATCTGAATTGTTTATAGATATCCAGAGTATCCAGGATTCTCTCTCCCATGTTCTTGGGTTCAGGAAAGAATACAGGGAGATGGAAGCACTGATTCAGAGAGAATTCTAAACCTACTTTAAGCAAAAAATAAGGGTTTGTTCTTAAGGTTTCACTGTCTCTATGAAATATGAGAATAGGGGATGGGCTGGTTCAATGTCAAACCAGCAATTCAGATATTCACCCATCCCAAGTCAGAGAAGTACATAAGACAGGTATCCAATTTGAAAGCTTCAAATCAACGTGATGGACTGGTTCATAAGGTGGTAAAGTAAGATTTTCTAAGACATAGTTGAGATCTCAAGGAGGAACATACCTCTCAACTTCTTAGAGTAAGTAATCTGGATAAAGCCATAAATAACGGCGGGACAAAGGCTCAAAAATAGAGACAATTTTTAAATATTACTCTTACAAACTTAGAAAGTTGATAGAATAACATGGTTTGCATTAGCATGAATTTTCTGAAAAGTAGAAAGTCTGAATCTCAAATGTCTGTCAATATTTTCTGAATTTATTCCTCACAAAGTTGCCAAAGTTTTGCCAAAAATCCACAATTTTATGAGAAACAGACCAAAAACAAGTGGCAAAAATCTGGACATTCTGTGAAAATCTGTACAGCTGAGAGGTATGAGGAGGAACCACCTGTTCTGGAGTGGGCTGACAGGCAAAACCCCTTTCAGAGTTTTTTTTTTCACTTAGAATAAACACAAAAGATGGTATCTAAAGGTAGACATAGGGAAAAAAGATGAATTCATATAGAACAGAGGGATTGGTATGAATTGAGCAAATCACACAGATAGTAGGGAACTAGAGAGGCTTCTTCCTGGTTCTTCTGGGAATAAGTAGAACATCTCATCCACTGGGCTAAATAGAATTTTCTAGTGGCGGATTTTCCAGTGTCTTTTATTACCTGCTGCACATCCTCAAAGAAAATGCGCTTTAATGGGATTTAAATTCTATCATCCAGGTCATCAAATGCAGGCTCTGCAGGTTGGGGATGATCAGAGATCCCTTGTTCTGTGTGAGGAGATCCAGTCTGTGAGAAGGATTGTGGCAATTGCCCTTGGTGAATTTCATGAGAAAGGAGAACGAGTGCTGTCCTGGCTAAAAGGGAGTTAACCCAATTATTTTTAGACAGCCTTTTTGAAATTTTAAAAGAACTCTAATTATTAGAAGAAAAGGTAGACTGACATACAAAAACATTTCCATCCATAGGAATGGAAAAGCATCTGCCTTTCACACCTTTCGGTAAAGTGTCCTGGAGCAAAATTTCTTCAGTAATCTATTGTAAATGGAGGCAAACAGATCTATTTGGGGAATTTCCCACAGGTAAATATTTTCCTGGAAGACCCCACCATGTAGTTTCGATTTGTGGGGGGGGGGTCAGTCCTGGATCTGCTCAGTTTGTCTGCCACAGTGCTGTGCTCTGATGAAATGTAAGTAGTCTGAAAGGATAAAATATGCTGAGTTGTACACTGACAAACTATTACGGCTAGTCTGCATGGGGGCCAGGACATGCTTCACCCTTATTTGTTTCTATACCACATCACAGTGGTGTATGTGATTACCTGAAGATGCCCTGGAGTCCACACACGGTTAAAAGTCTTTTGAGCATTTATTAGGGTGATCATTTCTTTGATATTTATGTGTTTTTTTTTGGTTCCTGATTCAAATTTAAAATGCTGTGTCCCAACAAGCCAACAAAAACAATCCCAAAAGACCGAAAATCCAGGAAAACAGCAAATCTTGAAGATCGCTCTTCTCCTTTAAACTTCATTTTTCCAGAGGCCAAGCCTCACTGCACCCCAGTGTGGGGAGACAAGCACCCCACATCCCCCTAACTTATAAATATCAACTCTGAGATCATACTTTGGAAAAAAGGGAATATTTTATGAAATGGCCATCATGGCCTTAGTATATATGTACTATAAGTCTATTTTATGGCCATTTAGGTTGTGTGGACTCGATCTAGTGGGCCCCGACATTTCAAATGGTTATCACTTTTCTACTTGAAATTATGGCCCTAAAGACCCTGTACTTTGATTCCCTTGTATATCGCCGCCCCCCCCCATGCAAAGTCTGAAGCATCTGTTGATACAGATTAGGAAGGGTCTGGGGGGGTTGGGAGACCTGGATTCAGCAAGTTTAGTCAGTACACCATAAAAGCTCTTTTCTGTCAAAGACTAGTACAGGAATTTGGAAATCATAAATAGTGTTTTTGTTGAGTCCAAATTGACTTGAGAAGCCACTATATTTTCCTCATATATAATCTGGCTAGGGGAATCATCAGAAAAGTGAAAACCATGAAAATTCCAAAATCATAACATATTCCCCTTGCTGTAGTCCGTGGTTGTTTAGAAAACCATAGGAAATTAATGTGACACAAAGTTGTCTTTAAGCCATCATTTGCGATTCGTCTATCAGGCAACCTAGACATGTGAGTCTGTCAGAAGGGATAAGAGCTGACATCTCCAAATTGGGGTAGAAACCTAGGGTTTGAAACAGATAACTGACAAATGGCAGAGATTCTTGACAGGTTTGAAAGACTACAAAAATAAGACAATTGCCTAAATATGGAAAAATGTGAATGCCTGGTATGCTGCAAAAAGCA
>NC_056741.1:1886895360-1886930360 GCF_019279795.1 Protopterus annectens | reverse complement strand
ACATTGAGTATAAACACATTTTGTTGATATGGTACAAGGCTTGGGAACCAAGGTTAAAGAGTTGTGTAGAAATTTACATGGTTTTGGTATTATTATTAGGAGATACTTCAGACACAGTTAAATTAGTTTGTTTGGAATGAGTTGCAGAAAGTCATTGTCGTGCAGTCCACTCGAGTGTCAGTGCAGAAGTCAGTTCAAATATCCAGCATTCCAGAATATTATAGGTTCATAGGTAGGTACTAGGCTATCGGGCCTAGGGCCTATACATGCCTAGCCAAAAAGGTACCCTGGCTTTCGCCACCCAAGAAAATTATTTTCCTGTGCCCCTGTTGAGCAGAGCCACAGAGGTGATCCCTGGGGTGAATTTCCTATTTCCCATCCAATTATCAAGATTTTTCTTGAAGAGTGCGAATGAGGAGCTTTGTTTTATATAGATAGGGAGTTTGTTCCAGAGTATGGGAAATTTCTGGGATTAATAATATACTGATAATATAATATACTAAAAAATAATTATATTATTCAGGAGGATAGGAATGTGAGTGCAGAAATTATGGGCATAATTATAAGAATATGAGTGCAGAAACTACAATTATCAGCATTGTTACATTCTGAGTACAGAATTTATGGAAAGTACAATTAGTGCAGACATTACAGACATGAAGATTTGATTTGGATACTGTTGACATTTACCTCCACTGTACATAATAAAACATTCTTAACTGAACTACAATGTATGGAAGCTTTATTCTGAAAGGTACAAGAAGATCTGGCCCATAAAGGATATACTGGCACCTGTTCTGCAAAAGTTTGGGTAATTAACAGATAATGATATTCACTCCAATCTTGTTACAGTTTCTTCCAGTTATTTCCAGTTCATTCCAGTATTCTACTGTCAAATCAGTTCTTACAGGGGGCCCTACCTCTAAAAGGTCACATCTTCTTTGAATCTGAGATATTTCCTTTTCTTTCCATATGAATATTTTTTTTCTTCCTGGCTATAGCATCTGAAAAAACATTTCTTCTACAACACAATCTGAAGAGATATTTTCTTCAGCTTCTGACTCTAAGGAGTCTGGAGAAGACACCTGCAAGATGTAGTACATCCCAATCTCTTCAGTATCAGATTGGGAGTCACTATCTTTAGGAGAAGAAGACCTCTTCCTTTTTAGAGGTGAAGAAGTAGGGAAGCTAGACTGTAAAAAAAAGTCCTTTAGCAAAGGACACTTATGAGGACAGAACCGGAGGCAGAGAGATGTGCTTTGTCTTTTGACTTGTCTTTTTATCAGTGTCCAAAGACAAACGTCTTATTGTATCAAGCATATGGACTCTCCTTTTACCAGGACTTGAGGAATGCTGTCTGACTCTTCCAATATTATTAAGTGTGGTTCTCCCCCTTCTTCCTGGTGGTAGGCACATGTCCAGCCTGAGAGTATGTGCCAGACTCCCAACCATTAGTGGCTTCCCTAGGAGCAAAAACAGAGGGGTCAGAAGAGAGAGTCAGATGGTCTGAGGACTCTGAAAGGGCCACAGCAGAGTCCTCCATCAATAATTTTGGAAAGAGGATAAAGAAAAAATCCACTTCAGGCACCTTTCTAACTGTCTTTCTTTTCTTAGGAGCTGGGGGCAGGGGCATCTGAGATACCACCACCAGAGTCCATAGCTGTTTTCTTCAGTGCCTGAAAACCACTGGTTCTCTAGATAAATGTTAATGGAACTGAGCCAACTTCTGCACCACTGACAGAGGTTTCTTTTTGCCTCTATAAGCTCTTCAGTACTTCTGGATACAGCAGTCTTTCATCACCATTACTTTTTACAACTTTTTATTTCATAGGACTGGGTTCTTCCTCTGTTACTGGGGTTCTTCCTATACTAGGGTAGGGGGCTCATACAGTGCTATGCAAACCAATCCCATACCTTATGTGAAGACTATTCAGAGGCATCTTCCTAGCTATTCATTTTCCTACCCCACTACTCTCCTTTCTCCTACACTTATCATAAGAACATAGGTAAATACTAGGCTATCAGTCTGTAGACTATTACAAGCCTAGCTAATAACCACAGTTCAGAATGAAACCCTGTACCTGATATCTGTAAAGCAAAGACCTTAACAGTTATGCTAAGCCCATCACCCAGCCTTTCACATTTTTCTATTTTGCTTATAAAAGCAAAAGTAGTCTTTTTAACATCACTCTCAGTTGCTTGGTCACTTAGCCCTGTGGTGCCTTGCTAATGCACATATAACCAATAGCTCCCCATCAGCCACATTGGTAGCATCCCTGCTTTACATGGGGAATTAGCCTTTTCAGCAACTGTACTTGACAACAGAGCAATACAAGATAAATGTCATGGTCATCAAATGTAACTAGTGAGAAATTTCTCACTTATGCTCCTACTTTCCATGATTTTCCTGTGTCTGATTATGTAAAATATGCAATATGTATGTGACACACTTGGAGTAAAGCCTCCTAAACAGAAATGACTACAGAAAGGCTGAAAAACTAAGAAACACTAATAGAAACAGATTTGCTTATAGCATGCTGCCAAGAATGTAAATGCTATGATAAGATAACTCATTCAGACAGGTGAATACAAAATCTTAACTCTGTAAAAACAAATATTACATTATCTATCTACATCCCCCCATGTATATATCCTAATGTATCAAAATGCAAACGCATTGTCATTCAAGTGAACAATGCCAGCATTTCAAAGGTCAACATAATGAAAGATTAACAAGAAAAAAATGTTGCAAAAAGAAACAGTTTCCTTTTGTGATCCAATCACCAAAACCCTATCATGCATTCATCATTTTTCTGAATAGTGCCTTACCCACATGCATTCAGTATTTCACTATTACATAATATTAAAACTTTGATGTTGAATGGAATACAGGATCACATTTCGCTGTCACCCATTCTGTCAATGAGCACCCAGTTATATGTATGCTAACATACATAGTTTATAACTTAAAATGTCGACTAAAATTCAGATCAACTTACAGGGATGGAATGTTTAGCTGAAAAACAAAAACAATGCCAAATGAAATGATTTTGACCCTATATATATATATATATATATATATATAGATATATATAGATATGTATATACACGTGTGCGTCTGTGTGTGTGTGTGTGTACACATACATGGACATGAATACACACACACATACATAAGCATCCAGATACTGCTTTATATTCATGGAGTACATCTGTAAATAAATTTATAAGGATAAAGACAGATGTCCTCAGGAACGTACTCGTTCATGTCAGGTAACTTGCTAGCACTCAGCAATTCAATTACATTAGCAAACTTAAAAAAATAGCTACATTTTTACATGATGCCAAAGTTGAATAAATAATCTGCAATAATTAAAATTTAAAAGTTCTCACTAAATTTGCTGTTCACTCACCCCTTTTCATATCAGACATGTTTCAAAACTCTATACCTAAATCTTTTGTGTTGTCTTGTCTATATAAAATAACCACCTGCCTTCTCACATAGCCACATAAATCACTTGACTCATGAGACACTATACCTTCAGTTCTTACAAAACTTTTTGATAAAAGGATGTATAGATTCTTTTGCAGCTTTACTCAATTTACGTGCACTGCAATTTTTGTTGTATTTTTCGGCTTTTCCCGGTTAGGGGTCGTCATAGCGAAACTCTGGTCCGCTAATGATTGGTAGTTGATTTTTACGTGCCGAGTTACCAGCCCTGATGCACAACCTTCAGTGAAGGTACGCCCATTCATGCATGTCTCCACGCAGAAGACGTTCTAGCTGAGAATTGAACCGGACAGCGTCTTACTGTGAGGCGACAACGCTACTGCAGC
This sequence comes from Protopterus annectens, assembly GCF_019279795.1. Lineage (NCBI taxonomy): Eukaryota > Metazoa > Chordata > Ceratodontiformes > Protopteridae > Protopterus > Protopterus annectens. The sequence continues at coordinate 1,886,926,526 of NC_056741.1, read as the reverse complement.
ACCACCACCGCGGTTACGTGCACTGCAATTAAAATACTTAAAACAGCAATGTGTTACTGACTGCAACCTGCAAATCTTTTATGCATATCTCAATCATAACCCTTCAAACATACAAAAAGTACAGTTTTGTACCTACCATAAATGTAGATGTTCGAAGATCCACATTGCTGCAGTCCTAACACTTGGGTAGTCCGCTGTCCCAGTCGGCCCGAATACCAAAGTATATGGCTGACGTCGGTCAAGGCGCATTAGTCTGACGTCAGGACGTCAGGGTACAAATGCGCATGACCGACGTCATATCCTCAGTCTTTTCTTGCCCCAGATGTCAGAAGACCCTAAAAAGATAAGGCCTAAACCAAAAAACACCAAACACTCCTGCACCAAATATATATATATATACAATATATACAAATTTACAAGAGTATAACCCCACCCACACAACCACCCCTAAACACAGAGGGAAGGAGGGAGGGATTGGACTGCAGCAATGTGGATCTTCGAACATCTACATTTATGGTAGGTACAAAACTGTACTATGTTCTTCATACCACACTGCTGCAGTCCTAACACTTGGATAGAATCCCAAAGCAGAGGTAAGGGAGGCTGGCAAATCATAAAGAAGCAGGAGCTGTCAACATGCCCTGCAAAATAGCCGTGGCAAAACCAGCCCTAGATTTAGAGTAGAGAGGAAGGTGGTAATGCTTAGAGAAAGTATGCACTGAACTCCAAGTAGCTGCCTCCAAAATATCCTTAGTTGCCACCCCCCTTAGAAATGCTGTTGAAGTGGCAGTAGCCCTAGTGGAATGAGGCCTAATCCCAGCTGGAATCTCCTTGCCATGATGGGAATAACAAAATGCAATGCAAAACCCAATCCACTTAGAAATAGTTTGTTTTGACACAGGCTTGCCCTGAGAACTCAAAGCAAAAGAAACAAACAACTGCTGAGACTGCCTAAAATCCTTAGTCCTGCTTAAATAATAACGCAACTGCCTGTGTACATCTAAAGTGTGCAAAATCTTTTCCCCTTATTTTGGGGATCTGCATAAAAGTAGGCAAATGAATAGTTTGGTTCAAAGCCACACTAGAAACCACCTTAGGCATAAAGGAAGGATTAGTACGTAATGATACCCTATCCTTATGGAAAATCAAAAAAGGCTCAACCGCCATAAGGGCCTGCAATTCAGAAACCCTTCTTGCAGAAGTAATGGCCAACAAAAAAGCAGTCTTCCATGACAAATATTTCAACTCAGCAGTGGCGGAGGCTCAAAAGGTTGTAGAGTAAGTTTCTCCAACACAAAATTGAGATCCCAAGCAGGAGTAGGAGCTCTACGTGGGGGTCTTATATGCTTTGCCTCTCTAAGAAATTGCTTGAACAAAGGATGAGAAAACAATGGTGGGTCACAATCATAGTGAGCTGAAATTGCTGCAGCATGAATCTTAATGGAAGAGAAAGACAACCCTTTGTCCAATAACTCAGTCAGATATTGAAGAGCCACACTCAAATTAGGCTCAGAAACCTCCAAATTCTTTGCTGCACTCCAAAATAAAAATCTCTTCCATTTTTCTGCGTACACTTTCCTTGTACTAGGTCTTCTGGCTTCCATAATCACATTCAAAACTTGTTGAGGAAGTTGAGACCTGCTGTGTTTCAAAACAGAATATGCCAGGCTGTTAGATGAAGAGAGTTTAGCTTGACATTGAGTAGATGACCGTCCCTCTGAGACAATAGGTGTGGAATCAAAGGTAAAGGCCATGGAGGCTTCCTTACCAGACTCCTCAGTAATGGGTACCAGTGTTGCCGAGGCCAATCTGGAGCTATTAAAATCATCCTTGGCTTGTCTTGTCTGACTTTTAGGAGTACCTTTGGGAGAAGAGGCAGAGGTGGAAAGGCATACACATGAAGATTTGTCCAACTGAAAGAAAGAGCATCCACTTTCCAAGCTGTGTGATGAAACCTTTTTGTGCAAAACTTTCGCAGCTGGTGGTTTAGTGGAGAAGCGAACAGATCTATGTCTGGAGTTCCCCATGACACTGTCAATTTCGAAATACACGAAGATCCAGTTTCCACTCGTGGGGATCCATGATTTGTCTGCTTAACACATCTGCTAAGGAGTTCTGTGCTCGCGGCAGAAACCTTGCCTGAAGAGTTAGTTGCAAGCTGAGCGCAGTCTCCCATAAAATCATTGCTTGCCTGCATAGAGGTAAGAATGTGTTCCCCTTGTTTGTTGATGTACCACATGACAGTTGTGTTGTCTGTTAGAATCAACACCTGCCCTGGAAGAAGTAACTCCTTGAAAGCCATTAATGCAAACTGGACTGCTAACATCTCCTTCATGTTGATATGTAGATGCTGTAGTCTGGCACGCCACTTGTCTTGTATCCACTTTCCATTCAGATGAGCTCCCCAAGCTAAGTCTGAGGCATCTGTCGTTAGAATCTGACTCGCCTCTGGCTGGGTCACAGAGAGTCCCTTGTTTAGGTGACATTCCTGAGCCCACCACAAAAATTCCTTCTGAATGCAAGGTATTATTTGAATGACAGTGTCCAAATCCTGGCAGTGCTGTGTCCATACATTTTTGAGATACCATTGCAGCTTCCTCATATGCAGTTTGGCATTGGGAAGCACCAGAATACAAGATGCCATGAACCCTAAGGCTTGAAGGACTGTCCTTGCAGTCAGCCCGGACTGAAGAGATAGTTGATGGAAGTAAAGGGAAAGATTCTTTTGTTTGTCCGGGGTTAAAAAGGCCATCTGGGTTGCTATATTCAGTCTCACACCCAGAAAGCACATGTCTTGAGAGGGTACTAGACTGGACTTTATTTCGTTCACATAATACCCCAGGCATCTTAGCACTGCTATCACATATTCCAAATGCTGTAAAAGGTCTTCCTTTTCTTGAGCCAGAATCAGGCAGTCGTCCAAGTAAGGATAGATTTGTATTCCTTTTAGCCTGAAGTAAGCTATCACTGGAGCCAGAACCTTTGTGAATACTCTGGGCGCAGTAGATAAGCCAAAGGGCAATGCAGAGAACTGATAATGGGAATTCCCAGCTCGAAAACGCAGATACTTCCTGCAACTTAGTCTGATAGGTACATGAAGGTAAGCCTCCTTGAGATCTAAAGTTACCATCCAGTGATCCTTGCCCAGCAGAGGTAAAAGCTGTTGTAACGTCAACATTTTGAACTTGGGAATGTCTAGATAAGTGTTGAGGATAGATAAATCCAAAATTGGTCTCCACGTGTTCCCCTTCTTTGGTACTAGGAACAGGTGAGAATAAAATCCTAGGCCCCTTTCTGGCACAGGAACCGGCTGAATGGCCCCTATTTGGAGTAACAGCGAAATTTGCTTGTGAGCCTCTTTTCTTTGTAGAGGAGGAATGTCTGGCATGCCTTTGAAAGGAGGCAAGGTATGGAAATAAAACCTGTAACCGTGGTGAATGATATCCAATACCCATCTGTCTTGGGTAATTAAACTCCAATTTTCTTTGAAAAGTGCCAGCCTTCCTCCCAAAGGTGCTGCCAGACGAGAAAGCACTGGCAGCTGAAAAGGCAGGTCATTGGGTCTGTTTACGAAAGGACTGACCCCTGCCCTCACCAGAAGACTGAGCAGGTAAACTCCCTGTTCTAGGCCTAAAAGAACCTTGAGCTCTGCCCCTACCACGTCTAGACCTACCCCTAGACTGGGAATCATAAGCAGGATATGTCCATCCCTTAGTAGGCCAATTTCTACTAAACTTTGGAGGCTGAACCTGCAAAAAATCTTTAACAGTCTGCATAGACTTAGCCTTGTCCTCCATTTTCTTTAAAACAGCTTCCACAGGCGAACCAAACAACATGTCAGACTGCAACGGAGCATCCAAAATCCTTGTCTTAACATGCTCAGCTAAATTCTGATCCCTTAGCCAGGCGTGCCTACGAAGAACAGAACCAGTGGCAGCCACCCTCGAAGAGGCCTGCACAGCATCAAAACCACATTGCAAGGAATGCTTACCCACCTGTTCTGACACATGAACTAAATCCTGCAACTCTTTACACTCAATACCTTCCGCCAGAGCATCCACCTTAGACTTCAATTGTGAAAGGAGATAATTTTGATATTTTAACATGTGGAACTGGCAATTCAAAGCCCTCATGGCTAAAGTGGAAGAAGTATACACCTTCTTTCCCCATCTATCCAAAGCCCTTGCCTCTTTATCAGGAGGAACAGGATTTTTAACAACAGAAGCCTTAACACCTTTAGGCCCCTGAGAAACAGTTTCTGGGTCTGCCCTAGGACTCTTAAAAAGATACTTATGAGCTTCAGGCACCCTATAATATCTATCTGGTTTAACTGGGGCAGGAGGCAAAGAATCAGGGTTCAGGGAAGCCTCTGCAAAACATCTTCCACCACATCCAGAACAGGAGGTATAGCTAAAGGCCTATGCTGGGGTAAAACAAAAATTCCCTAAGCCTCTTCCTGGAATCAGAGAAATCTTGGCCTTCCCATTTAAAATGCTCCCTCATGGAATGAAGAGTCTCTGAAAAAGAGAAATCCTCAGGAGGAGAAGCAAGGAGTAGAATCATCCACATCAGAATCAGAATAAGGAGGATACTCCTGCAAGTCTTCAGCCGAAGACTCAGAAGCCTCGAACACTGCTCAAAACTCTCAAGCTCAGGTTCCACCCTAGGCCTCTTATCAGGAGGGGGCATAGAACCTCTAATCATAGTAATCAAATCTTCTGCCATTTTAAGCATATGTTTCTTAGGCAAAGATCCTGAAGAAGTAGGAGAGACCCCACTGAAGATAAACCTGGCCTGCCTCTCAAAGAAGCCTTGGAAACAGAAGGGAGGGCCTAACCACCTTAGGAAGAGAGGGAGAACAGCACCTGAGAAGCCCCTTCAGCCTGGCCTACCTCCTGAGAAGACACATCTTGTAACAGTAAAGTCTCTCCCTGAGACTCCAAAGAAACTTCTGGCAGAACCTCCGGCTCCACTGAGCCTTCTAAAGAACCGACGTCCGGGACTGACGGTTCTTCCAACCTAGGCTTTACTGCTTTGTCCTTGGCGCTTTTTGATCGGGCGCCGGAGCATCCGGCGGCATTTTATAATTACAACGCTTCCCAAAACTAACCTGGCACAGTCTAACCTTCTCTTTATAGTGCGTTTGTTAAATCTAGCACAAGAGCGACATCCAACAACGTCGTGCTCAGGCCCTAAACAAGGTATACACAAGGTATGGTAATCCCTATGAGGTATCTGTTTCCCACAAGAAATACAGTTATTCACTTTTTCTGACATCCGGTTAAATACTGAGGCAAGAAAAACCAAAATATTCCAACGGGGTACTTAGCCAACTTTGATTCGGTGTGAAACTCCGACTTCAGAAAATTTCAGAACGCCAACCTGCACTCGCAAAACTGCTTCTGCATCGGACCATGCGGCAAAAAAGACTGAGGATATGACGTCGGTCATGCGCATTTGTACCCTGACGTCCTGACGTCAGACTAATGCGCCTTGACCGACGTCAGCCATATACTTTGGTATTCGGGCCGACTGGGACAGCGGACTACCCAAGTGTTAGGACTGCAGCAATGTGGTATGAAGAACATCACTCTTCACCAGATGACAGGTCAATTATATTTTTTGATTTAAGATTTTATTATCCATAAAAACATAAATAAATAAAAAATTAAAATAAAAACATCAGGTGAAAATTGCTGAAGAACTAAAAATGATAATGATACTAATACATATAAGAAATATTTAAAAAAAAACACACACAAAACAAAAAGACAAAGGATGAGATTAGAAACAAGGAGTTTTCATATCTAAGGCAGAAATAATAAACACTCACTATGTACAGAAAATGCTTAATATAGTGGGACAGCTATTAAGATAATATCTGCTTATTACAGGTGAGGGCAAATTATCCTTTACTTTTTGGGGAGAGAAGGAAAAACATATACTATAAGAGACATTTTACTTTTCTTATGCCATTTGGTAGAAATGGAGATAAAGTGTGCTTTGCAATTATGAACTTCAAATTCAAAGGAGAAGCACAGGTTCATAGATGCTTACTATGTGAGGATATTTAGAAGCCTAGCTCTATATTCCCACAGCAATTATAAGACCTTATATTTTCAATATTAATCTTCAATGATGGGCTGAACAAATACAGGTTGGTGTAATTACATGTTCCCCTGCACATGACGGCCATTGCTGCTAAACCAGGAGAAAATTTGCAGTTACTCATCCATTTCTCCAAGATACATTTGAATCGAGCAAGAGAAAATGATTCCATAGAAGCAGTATTCTCCGTGATATATACCTATCCTTCCAGCATGTTCTGTAAATTTTGAAAAAGCACATAAGGTCCCCTGACTTGGTATTTCTGGTATCACTGGACTTCTGAATGTGTAATAGATCTGACAGAACAGGGCCTTGTACAGTTGTATATAAGAGGCAGATGTTGCCACTCTGTCACAATGTAGCCTGTATGATACTGAAAAGACAAACAAGGCTTTGAGAAGGTCTGCATCGTTTGCAAGAATTAGGCCCTTGATTTTTTAGTGAGGGAGCATTGTAGTCAATGCCGCTCTGACAAGTGTTTCTACAGGTACGTACTGAAAAGGGCATTATACTCAGTAGCTGGTTTAACGAGTGCCGAGTACAGAGGAAGTATTATGTCCCTGGATCTGACCGCTATACACTTAGATATAAGGTGTGTGATGAAAAAGGACTTCGTTAGAATAGTAGATAAGTGGTGATCAAAGGACAACTCATTGTCAGCATCAGTTCCCAGGTCTCTAACTACAGGATCAATTTTATCGAGGGGGGGGGGGGGTTCAATGTGATAGTTACAAAGGAAGTTGTGCTTGCCAAAGAATACAATTATACATTTCTTGGCAATAAGTTTCATTTCATGGTTTTGGCATTGACTATTTGCAACAGACCCTCCTGAAGGATCCTGATGTCCTCAGGGGCATTTGTGATGGCATCAACTATGCAAATCTGCAAACTTGATCAGCTACAATCCTTTCACATTATTTTTTACCTATGAGACGTAAGTACCAAAGGAAGTGGCCCAAGGACTGAACCCTGGGGCACTTCACTAGTGGCAGGTTTTTTGAAGAAGGTACTATGCCTTCTTGTGTTCTCTTTCTGAGAAAATTTCTTATCCAATAAGTTACACAGAGGTTAATATTTAACTGGGGGAGTTTTGTGCGTTTGTCTATGATGCCCAAGTGTGGGGTGGTACAGAATATGTTTGCAAGGTCCCGAGAGGCAGTGTGCTCTGATCTGCCCTCATTCATTGCCTTAGTGACTTTTCTGAAGACATCAACCAGGCTAAGCAGGAAGATCTTGCCCTTGAAGAATCCAGACTGCATTGGGTTGAGAGTCTGTAGATTACCTATATCCCTGTTTATTAGCTCTATAAATGATCATTTCCATAGCCTTACAGATAAGGCTGGTCAGGCTTATGGGTCTGTAATTACCCAGGTCAATTATAGCCCCTGCCTTTGTGCAAGGGATTGACTGTTGCTGTCCTCCATTCATCTGAAACAAAACCTGTTTTGAGCCTGTTTTGTGGATAATGTTGAATAGAGGGTCTGACAATAAGTTCCAGACTAGCCAGCATGCAGCCCAGTATGTTATCTGGCTCCACACATGTAGTGTTCTTGGCATTTGATAATGCCTTGAAAATTTTTTCTTGTGAGATATTTTTTTTTGGGGTAGATGTGGGTATTTGATCTGAGAATATTGGAGGGAAGAGGAGAGTGAAGCTGGAGTCTCATATGCACAGCCATGTAAAGACTTATTATGGAGCTAATTAATAAGGACATAGGAAACTACCAAATACTGGACCTGTCTCAGTTTGGATTTGTCAAGGGCAAATTATGCTTATTTAGCTTGCTGGACTATTTTGAAAAGGTCTCCAAAGAAATGGTTTGACACATTTTGCTGCTTGTGTATCTCTGCTACCTTTAAACTACAACAAAAAGAAAAAAAAAATCTTGCTTTTTTCCCACTTTCTGAAAGTTAAGAAAGTTCAATTACAGATTTGCTGTCCTGAACTGTTTGGAAGTTTCTAGAAGACCAGTGCCTGCTTGGGCTAAAGGGAAGTCTCTGTGTTCACCAGTGGGAGTGGTTAATACTTAACAGCCTGCCTGTCCCTGGAGGAGTGGTTACTACCTAGAAGCTGTAGTTTTATTGGCCATTTTGGGTCAATTCTAAACTCCTTGATCTCTCTCTCTCTTAAAACCCTACAACTCTCTTTTTGCGCAGTTTTGCGCACTGAGCAGCGTCGGGCAGCGCCACCTAAACAGGTTTAAACTGTTCCAGGTTCCACAAAGTCTGCTCTTCACTTTTTCCCTTAGAACTGTTCAAACTCTCAAAGTAATCACTCTATTCTCTTTCTAAAGCCCTGCACTTGCTCAGCTCTTATAAGGAAACACTAACTAACTAAAGCACTACACCCTCCTTGACTTCTCATAAGTATTAGGCTCCCGATTGGTCCTTCCTGATCAAGTGAAAAATCAGTTCCCTTCCCTAATCTGATCAGTAAAAAAACAGTTCCCTATACTAATCTGGTATGTCCAAGGGTCAGTTTCAAGGTTACTCTCCAGTCCAGCTGGAGAATCTGGGAATTTTGAGGCAATGTTACAATTGCCTTATGTACACAGACAACCCTCTCCTCCTTCCAACAAACTCTAATACATGTGAGAGATGCAGTTACACAGCCAAACTGGAGGCAGATCTCTCTCAACCCAAGACTGGCACAGTCAGTCAGGAGGAAAATGTAACCACCCACACCACAAATCCAGTCTCACACAGACCTATTGCATCTGCATACCCAACACATAAACACACAAAAACATACTCGGAGGCTCTAAATAAAAATCTGCCTAAACAGCAAAGACTTCCTAAGCAGATATCCAAGCAACAGCCACCCCTCAACAATACCCACGAATCACATATCTCACAAAATCAGTGTGCCTCACAGTCACAGCCCTTAAGGCCAAACAACACACCAGATACACTTGTTATAGGGGACTCTACTGTCCGGCACACTGACATCCCGCTCACCAGATTGAACAAGGAGAAGGTCACTGTAAGCTGCCTGTCAGGTGCCAGGATCCGCCACATAATGCAAGCACTCAGGTCACTCCAAAGCAAGTACAAGTATGACTCCGTCATTGTCCATGCTAGTGTGAATGACCTGAGACATACCTCCCTGGACTACATGAAAAGAGACATAGAGGAGCTCTCTGACCATGTAGCCCAGGCTGGTATGACCCTGACCTTGAGTAGCATCTTGCCCTCACCAAGAATGATGCCACAGTATAAAGACAAAATGATCAGTTTCAACAATTGGCTAAAGTATTGGTGTCCTTCAAAGGGGATCCAGTGTCTGTCTGCCTGGGATGACATGCTCGACAAGCCACGTTGCTTCGCTAGGGACGGCTTGCACTTTCGTATACTGGCCAAGGCTCTTGCCACCCCTATAGTGCCTTTTTTAGGCAAGGCTCAAAGGACAAACCCACCTCCATAGACAACCCAAGAATAAAAAAACTAAAGGTAATGCGACTCAATGCCAGAAGTCTAAACCTCAAGATGCACGCACTCGAGGCTCTCCTCAGTATGGAGAAAATTGATGTCTGTGCAGTAACAGAAACCTGGTTCAAGGCTCCTGAGAGCACCCCAGCACTACCAGGTTATAACTCATACCATGCGTTTTGGCCCCAAAACTCGGACCGAAGCACAAAAGGAGGGGGAGTATCTATATTCATCAAAGATACCTACACCTCCAGGTTAGTGGCACTGCACAAAGCATCGGAAACCATCCATGTGCAACTAACAGCAGGCAAAACTGCCTTTCAGTTTGTAGCCTGCTACAGAACACCCTCCCTATTACAGGAACCCCACTTGGCATTCCTGAGAACACTGGAGAATATGAAGGTCTCTCCAAACACTATGTTATTGGGTGACTTAAACTACCCAAGCATTGACTGGAAAAACTACTCAAGCCCAAACACCCTTGCCCAATGGTTCCTTGAATTTATAAACTCTAACGCAATGGAACAACTGGTCACCACTCCCACAAGAGGGAACAACATATTGGACCTGGTCATCACCAACATGGGGACTCTATGTTCCACACCAGAGGTAAACCCCTCATTGGTAAGATCAGACCATAAACAAATTTCCCTGGACATCCATATCCCGTCCTCACCCCCAGCCAAGGAAATCACTGTAAAGAATTTCTCAAAAGCCAACTTTGCACTTCTCAAGACTGAAGTGGAATCCTTCAAAGCCCCTGGGCCAGAGGATAATACAGCACAATCCGCAGAATCCTTTACAAATGCATTCTATGAGCACCTGCAGGAATGCATGAATCGTGCTATCCCAAATAAAACCAAGACTCAGTCCTCCAAAAACAGGAGACCGGTCTGGTGGACCCCGGCCATAAATAAGCTATACAACAGAAGGAGGAAGCTACTACATAACAGAGCAAAATCCCAAAAAGGGAAGGCATCTCTGATCAGTATTAGCAAGAAACTTCGATCCCTCATAAAATCATCAAAGGCCAGCTTTGAAAGAAAAATTTCCCTAGACACTAAAGATAATCACAAGGCCTTCTTTAGTTATGTCAGGAACATGGGTGGAAACTCCCAGATATGCTCTGAATTGTTGCATAACGGTGCAAAATATACTGAACCTACAGACATAGCCAACATCCTGGCAGACAGATTCAGCGCAAACTTCTCCCCCCCTTCCCCCCCAAAAGAGCAAATGCCTATCCCAACTGAATGTAACCTCCCTGACATCACAGATGCACAGGTGAAAGCTGCCCTCTCCAAAGCAAAAAACACAGCATCTATGGGACCGGACGGTGTCCCAGGCTGTGTCTTACATGAGCTCCAAGAAGAACTGAACCCTCACATTAAGTCACTGTTCAAACTTAGCCTTACTACAGGATATGTACCCAAAGAATGACGTACAGCTACAGTGCTCCCACTCCAGACACTGGACCCTACCCAATTCGGCTTTAAGGGCAGATCTTGCCTCTTAAACCTAGTTGATTTCTTTGAAACAGTTACCAAAGCCATAGATGAGGGTAAGGTAGTCCACACAGCCTACCTGGACCTCGCAAAAGCCTTCGACACAATACCCCACTCAGGCATCATAAATAAGTTTACCAGCTTAAATATCAACCCCTATATATCAACCCCTATATCACAAGATGGGTTGCAAACTGGCTCAGAGATAGAACCCACATGGTCAGAATCGCAGGTGCCATGTCCGAATCCAATCCAGTTACAAGTGGCATCCCACAGGGCTCAGTCCTGGGACCTCTCTTGTTCAGTGTATACTTCTCTGAGGTTCAGGCTAACACGGGGGGATTATGGCTGACAAAGTTTGCAGATGACTACAAACTGAGGGCCATAATCGAATCTCCAGCTGACACAAGCATCCTCCAAAAGGGTCTCACAGAGACGGATGCTTGGTGCCAGAGCCACGGCCTCAAGCTAAATGCTAAAAAGTACACAGTCATCCCCTTTGGAAAAAACAAGGTGCCCACAAATTACCACATAGGTGGTAATCCATTAAGTACGGAAGAAGTAATTAGAGATTTGGGGACAAACGTAGATAGTAATCTCTCCTTTGATAATCACGTTGCCAAAGTGGTTAGAAAGACCTTCTATATAGCCCACCTTATCACGAAAGGGTTCGCATCTAGATCAAGAGAGGTCATTTTGCCCCTCTACTCATCACTCATCATGTCCATAATTGAATACAATGCCCCTTTTGGGATGTACCTTACCCGACACCTGCAGCAACTGGAGAGACCCCAAAAGTACCTCACCAAGAGGATCATGGGCTACAAACAGATGTCCTATGCAGCTCGACTAAAGAAACTCCAGCTCTACTCAGTTGCTTACCGCCTACTCAGAGGCGATCTATGCCTGACATACAAAGCCATGTCAAATCCAGAATTAATGGACATGCTCCACCTCAAAAAATCCAAGTCCCTTAGAGCTACACGCTCCAGGGACCTAAACCTCAGCACAAAAATAAATAGGACATGCTGGAGGGACAGATTAATTTCCCAGAGGCTCCCCTCACTCTGGAATAGAATCCCAATTCATGTTAGACATAGCCCCTCGCTGACCCTCTTCAAGCGAAATCTGGACGCGTGGATGGGAAATCGCAAATTTACCCCTGGGATCTCTTTTGTGTCCCTGCTAGACAGAGGCACAGTAAACTAATCTTAAAAGGGTACCTTCTGTGACCTACTTTACAGAGGCACAGTAGGCTTATCTAATAGGGAGGCGGAAGCCAATATACTCTGGCTAGGCTTATAAATGCCCTAGGGCAGACAGCCTAATATCTACCTATGAACCTATGAACATTCACATATCTTGACCTAGCCAAAAAGCTTGACACAATTCCCCACTTAGGCATAGTACAAGAGCTAAATAAACAAAGAATAAACCCATATGGCACCTACTGAATTGACAACTGGCTCACACACAGGATGCAGGAAAACAAATAGGGGAGTTACCTCCACAAAATGATCAGTGGAGTCCCCCAGGGTTCTGTACTGGGACATTTCCAGTTTGGCATCTACTTCTCTAAAGTAAAAGCCAATACCAAATGGCTCTGGCAGACTAAGTTTGCAGATGACTGCAAGCTAAAAGCAGTCATTGAATCCCGATATGACTTAGTCATCCTACATGAAAGTTTGTCCCAAATAAACAACTGGTGCCTGAAACTAAATGAAAAAAAAATGTTTTGTCATATCCTTTGGGAAGTCATCTACTTGACCCATATGTTCTGGATTAGGAAACTTATGCGGAGAGTCACCTGACTTTTAACCATCATGTGTCCATTGTCATCAGAAAGCCCTTCTGTATAGCACAGTGTATAAACAAAGGGATTGTATCTAGATCTAGGAATGTCATTGTCCTCCTTTACTCAGCCTTCATTTGGACAGTCACTGAGTATAATGCCCCATTTAGTATGTATCCATCCAGGCACATGTAACAACTGGAATGCCCACAGAGATACCTTACTAAAAGGATACAAGGCTAAAACAATATGTCCTACATTGCCCTACTCAAAAGTCCAGTCACTATACTCTGTATCTTACAAAACAGGTGATCTGTGTTTGACATATAAGGCATCCTTTGACCCATTACTGATGGATTTACTGCACATCATCAAGTCAAATGGCATCAGAAATACTTGACCTAGGGGATCTAAGCCTCTTCTGCAACATCAACAGAATCGTTTGGTGGGACAGGTATAACTTGAAGAGGTGCCACTGCTCTGTAACTAACTCCCCACCTATGTAAACTAATGTTCATCCCTCTCCATATTCAACAGCAACTTGCATCGATGGATGGGAGACAGAAAATTTACCCCAGGACTGCCCCCTGAACTACTAATGGACAGAGGCAGCTCCTAAATGATTTATCCCATGCATGCCCCCCCCAAATATACATGGTATAATCCTAGTTATTCTGACTAGGGGTAATATATAATTATCGACCGTGGGATGGTAGCACTAATCTAATACCAAACAGGACAGGTTAATTCAAGCACCAAAAGGGAAGCTAGCTAGGCTTAAAATGGCCTGCAAGGGCAGGCAGGCTGATTCTTACTTATGAATTGTTAAAACACAAAAAGAACGCCACCTCCCAGTCTAGTAAAGGCTAGGCTCTAGTCGTAGGTTCTGCAAGTTGTTAAGGTAATAAGTCCAAAAGACGTACTAAAAGTAACGCTTTTATTTGTGCCAAAAAAAGAGCGTTTTCGCCGTAGTATCACCACAGCTTCTTCAGAGTAAAACCACTTTTTGAAAAAAACGCCAATTAAATACACAAAAAGGTGCATGACGTGGTTAAGTAAAATCGTACATTTAAAGAACCACTGTACCAAAACCACGCACTATGCACACACAAGCTGCTGTCATAATACTATTTTCATAGTAAAATCATTTAAAAATGCCCTCTGTTAAAAATATATGTGTAAGATACTGTTCTTAATAAAAACATGTCACTACAATAAACAAAAAGTTAGTTAAATATATACAAATATTTATAGTGCCCAAAATATCTCGTAGAAAGTCAGACAATTGTCTGATACAAAATTCATTAACTAACAAACCAAAGTGTTTTATCCTAGGTGCCAGCTAAGCATTGAGACATAAACATAATAAGGGTCCATTGCTATAACACTTTAATCTTAGTTCTTGTTCACCTTGTGTCAAGGTTTATGAATTTTACTACGTCATAATTTTTAACACATATATTTATTTATATACTACTTATTTGGTTTGGCTTCTTGTAAACTAACATATTAGTCAAGGTATCTTAGCTGGCACCTAGGATAAAACACTTTTGTTTGGGTAAAAGAATTATCCTTATTATACTATTGCCTATCAGGGAAGCGTTCCGTTGGCAGGTATTAGTCAGTACCTCAGTACAATCTGGCTACATAAAGCATATTCCCAGAAAATACAACTTTTTTCTCCCAGAAAGGTAGTTTACTTTAATAAAGCCTGTTCCAACTACATACAGCTACCTTTAAGACCCTGTAGACTCCTGGCGGGCCTACCCTGACGTCAGCGAGGTATTGTAAGCCCTATCTTTTTTCCGCCATTTTTTTAAACCTAAATCAAACAGGTACTGCCCTATTTACCTGCCCGGACGCTCATCCTTACATGAAGGTACAATACAAGCTTGTAAACTGTTTAACTTGTTTAAGTTCCTCAACGCTACCTCTGTAATAGCAAATATAATGTTACAACATACTTGAAGCAATAACCAGCATAGTTCTATACTTCTGGCGTCTCTTTTAAAGTGGCGATACTGATCTTTAGGTCTTAGAGTTAACACCAGTGCAGAATTGAATTACTGGCGTCTACTAATGTAGTGTCGTGTTGGCGTTTACTTAAATTGTAATAGATGAAGTTTTGTACTGGCGTCTGTGCTACTAACAGCTACTGATGTTTGTGTTACTGATATCCACAGTAGAAATAGTGAAGCTTGCGAACTAATTATAGCCAAGTTGAGCTTGGGCCAGCGTAGCATATATTACAGTTTAATAACATTGTGTAGGTGTTTCTTTGGTTCTTATACATCATGTTTGTATGCGATGCAATGTATTCTGAGTTTTGACTGCACTCGTATTGTACATCTGCTATAAATATTACTCTGTTAGGAGTTTAACTGCTGTCTTTTTCACTGTTTATTCCAGGAAGCCCCCTTACTATCCCTCACCGCGTGGCTCCCAGGACATACTGATCTAAGGACCCTTACCCAGTGCGACTGTATTAAACAGTAAAAAATTAAACTGAAACAGTTGTAACCTGAAAAAGGGACATTTGGGTAAAAGAATTATCCTTATTATACTATTGCCTATCAGGGAAGCGTTCCGTTGGCAGGTATTAGTCAGTACCTCAGTACAATCTGGCTACATAAAGCATATTCCCAGAAAATACAACTTTTTTCTCCCAGAAAGGTAGTTTACTTTAATAAAGCCTGTTCCAACTACATACAGCTACCTTTAAGACCCTGTAGACTCCTGGCGGTGTATTCCCCGCTCCGCTTCGCCCTCGCTTCGCTCGGGCTCGCTCCGCGCCCCACCCTGCCCCCATATCCCACCCGCCCCCACTACCTCTACATTTATTAGACAGTTAGCCCATCCCCCTTTCTCTTGTCCAATCCCAATCACCTGTTAATTTGCCACTACTCCTCCCACACTCTCGGCCTTCCTAATTACCAAGTAAAGTATCCTGCCTCCTTCTACCCACTGGCTCTCCTCTCGCACACCATGGGTAAAATCACATATTCTCTCATCCCTCCAACAGTAGTACTCCTACTTATTCCTTACTATCTAACCAGGTATGAAAACCAAGCACTCTTGGGGATTCCCTTCCCCAAGAGCTGCACTAGGACACATTCAAACATTCCCTATCACCTCAACACACATTCTCTCTGCCCAGTCAATACATTGAGTTCCAATACTGTGTATCTTACCCTCCGCCACCCTAAAGCATCTGTAACTAAATCCAATCTTAAGCTGCTACTCAAACTACAAAGACTATTAGACCACCTGAAAAAATGTATCGCCACAGATGGCGACATCCACCCTAATCCAGGTCCTACCACTGCCGTAGACTCTAACTCCCTAAATTCTGCCCGACTTTCTACCAACTCCCTCCTTATACTCCACCTTAATCTAAGAAGTATAAACAATAAGGTTCATAATTTTCATGCCATGTTAGCTACCCATTCCCCTGACATTATGTGTCTATCAGAAACATGGCTCAAACCAGCCACCAAGGACGAAGAAATTCTTCCACCTGGATATAACATCCTTAGGGACGATCGGATTAAAAAAAAGGGTGGGGGGTTAGCGGTAATGTTCAAGAATACACTAAACATCATCACTAATCCCATCCAACCCCCCAAAATCTCTAATATTGAACTTATTGCCCTAAAAATTTGCCTAAACACCCAAAAAACTATTAATCTCATTGTAATTTATATTCCACCAGGAAATAATTCAGAAAACCTTGAGCAATCGCTCAGCTGGCTAGCTTCCAATTGCCCTCAAGAAACCATAGTACTAGGGGATTTCAACATTGACTGGTCCCTCTGCTCTGCACCCACAAACCCCCTCTCTATTAACTTACATGGTTTCTCCCAAAATATTTCATCTCCAACCAGAATTGGCAACGCTCAGCAAAAAGAAAGCATCATTGACTGGATTCTTACCAATAAAGACACACATAACTACATCACAGGAACCCTTCCCAATGACCTCAGTGACCACCTTATAACCTATATTCTAAAACACAAGTGCCCACCCATAAACCCTCCTTCTTATAGACTTGTTAGAAACAAGAAGAAATTCGTCCCAACACTATTTATAGCTGAACTCAAATCCTGTAATTGGTCCACCCTAAAAACTCTACCCCTAGAAGAGAGCGTGGCATACTTTAATACCACTTTCTTGAAGATACTTGACTCTCACGCCCCAAACCGTCTAATCAGAACTAAGGAACGGGTAGCACCTTGGCTTACTAGTGAAACCAAAACTAAAATTAAACTTCGAAACCAGGCCTGGGATAAATGGAGAGCGTCTAAAACCCCTCTAGATCGCACCAAGTTTCAACAGCTTAGAAACATAACTAAAACAGCCACTACCCAAGATAAAAAACATTATTTTTCTCACCTCCAGGATAAACACCAGAATAACCCAAAGAAATTCTGGGCTGGCTTTAATAAGCTCCTTCGCCCGGGTAAATCTACTACCCCCACTCCTGAAAAACTCATTGGGGAAGAACCAGAAAAAATAGCCAACACTTTTAACTCATTTTTTATCGAGACCATCCAGTCCCTAGCCAGTCAGCTTACTACTACCCCCTCATCCGCCACCCACACTAAAGACCCAGTTCACCCAACCTTTAACTTACAACCTGTACCTACCTCCTATATATGCACCCTTTTGAAAAAACTCAAACCAACCACTCTAGCTGCAGACCAACTCCCTGCGGAATACCTTCAAATAGCGTCAGATGCCATTGCCTATCCCATATCAATCTTGATTAACAGAACTATAACTGAAACTACCATTCCCACTATTTGGAAAACCTCATATATCATTCCACTTCACAAAGGTGGGACCTCGACGGAGACATCCAACTTCCGTCCCATAGCAATATTGTCCCCAATATCTAAAGTCATGGAACGGTGTATTCACAAACAACTATTACACTACCTCACTTATAACAGTCTTCTGTCCCCAACCCAGCATGGCTTTCGCCCCCATCACAGTACAACCACTGCCCTACTCTCCTTTGTTGACTCAGTCAATAGCTACCGCAACAACAAATTAATTTCCTCTGCTCTCTTCCTTGATCTATCAAAGGCTTTTGACATGGTCAACCACCAGCATCTGCTTCATACCCTTGAAACCCTACATCTCGGCATCCCAGCTATAAACTGGTTTAAGGCCTACCTCTCTTGCAGGCAACAAGCTGTCCTATGGCAAAACAAGCTATCCAACCTACTCCCTAACACCATCGATGTTCCTCAGGGCTCTATACTTGGTCCTCTTCTTTTCTCAGTCTTCATAAATGATCTTCACTCAATCATCCCCAATTCTACATGCATCCAATATGCAGATGACTCCACCTTGATCTGTTCTGATGCCTCCCTCCCAAAACTTCAAGCAATAACCCAAAACTGTTTTACTTTAGTTGAAAAATGGTTCTCTAAACTGCAACTCATCCTTAATCCTACAAAAACCAAACTATTACTATTTTTCCCCTCTGCATCTACTCCTCTAGGAAAAGAACCTTCGAATGCGGACAACACGTTCCACGTGGAATCCACAAATGGTACCATCATAGTCCCAGTCTCTCATACCAAACTATTAGGTGTGACCATTGATAACAAGCTTAAATTTGATATACACATTAACCAAACCATTAAATCCGTTAACAAAAAACTAGGATCTATGTACAGAATAAAAAATTTCTTAACCCCTCACACCAAACTAACCACTGCTCGCACTCATCTCCTCTCCACACTCCTTTATGCCTCCCCAATACTATTGTTCCTCAATAAGCGTGAACTCAACAAACTTACTGTAGCCTACAATCATATAGCCAGATTTATCACAGGAACACCGTATCGTACTCACCATTGCCTCAACCTAAATACCCTTGGCTGGCTAGAAATCCCCAATCTTCTCAAACTCAACCAACTTACAGAAGCTTTTAAAATTATCAACCAACCGGACAGAACCCCCTCACTGAGCAAAATCCTGACCCCCTACTCCAACCTAAAATCTCTCAGGTCAGCCAATAGTCCCCAGGTACTTACCATTAAATCCAATAACTCTGGAGGCGATGCTCTCTACGCCAACTCCATTGGAAAGCTATGGAATTCCCTTCCTTCTTGCCTAAGACTCATGACCTCGATTAATCAATTCAAAAACCACCTCAAACTCTTTCTCAGGTCTCATTGGTCATGCCCATGTTCTAAACCAGACTAGTCTCCACCCCAGAGATTGCTAACCTACCTCTCCGGCTTCATCTTGTAGCCATGCTTATGAATATCTACACAATAGTGTTATTGTTGTGATTGTTATTTTTACAAATATGTAACTACAATGTCTTTTTCTATTGCCTATATGCCATGCTACTCTATACCATTTGTAAATGTATTTTGTATTCTTTCTATGTGTGGAGCTTTTCTCCCCGGGCCTCTACTGAAAATGGACATGTATCCAGCTAGACTAGCCCGGTCAACAAATGTAAAATAAAATAAATAATAAATAAATAAATAACTTTGGTTTGTTAGTTAATGAATTTTGTATCAGACAATTGTCTGACTTTCTACGAGATATTTTGGGCACTATAAATATTTGTATATATTTAACTAACTTTTTGTTTATTGTAGTGACATGTTTTTATTAAGAACAGTATCTTACACATATATTTTTAACAGAGGGCATTTTTAAATGATTTTACTATGAAAATAGTATTATGACAGCAGCTTGTGTGTGCATAGTGCGTGGTTTTGGTACAGTGGTTCTTTAAATGTACGATTTTACTTAACCACGTCATGCACCTTTTTGTGTATTTAATTGGCGTTTTTTTCAAAAAGTGGTTTTACTCTGAAGAAGCTGTGGTGATACTACGGCGAAAACACTCTTTTTTTGGCACAAATAAAAGCGTTACTTTTAGTACGTCTTTTGGACTTATTACCTTAACAACTTGCAGAACCTACGACTAGAGCCTAGCCTTTACTAGACTGGGAGGTGGCGTTCTTTTTGTGTTTTAACAGTTTGTTTTTTTGTGGAGTTGAGTCTTACTTATGAATGTATTAATCTGTCCTCTAGTAAACTGGCAATGTCCTCTTGGTCTGAGTATGAGATATCATTTACTTCTAGCTCTGCGCAGTGCTGGTAATTGTTTTTGACATTTCTAAGATAGTTAAAGAAGGCATTCTGGTTATCTTTTATCTGGGTGGCTATTTTTACCTCATATCTTGCTTTGGTTAATTTGATCAGGATTTGGTGTTTCTTGTTTATGGGCATGTTTTCAGCCTCTTGAGAGTTAGATTTATTTTTACGTGCAATTACTTTTTTTTCCTTTTGTTATAGAGACACTTTATATTAGCATTCCAACATAGGGTGTTATTTTTGAATTGGGCATTGTATTTACTTCTGAGGAGGATAGATACATCTGTGCAACTATTCACATGTGCATAGAACTTGCAGTAAAGGATTCTGCATAAGCAGTGGGATCATCGAGGTGGATGAGGCTTTTGAATTTAGTCAGGTCTTCACTCAGTTTTAGTAAATTAGCCTTTGCATAGTCACTGAATACTGAGGTATTGGAAGATGCTTCTGGATTTAGTCTTAAGGTGAATGTGACTGACTATTAATCCAATTTGATGACAGAAGAGGTTAAAATAGACAGGGAGCACAGCTGTCTGGTACTAATAAGGATGGCGTCAGAGATTTTATCTCCCCTGGTTGGGGTATGGACTAATTGGTCCAGGGGTATTGTATTTATTAAGTCCAGAAATCTCTTGGCATACGTGTTCGAGGAAGTATAAGATTCCCAGATTATGTTGGGATAATTAAGTCTCCTAAGAGAATGGTGTTTGACTTAATACATATGGACTACATACTGGCTATGTAGGAGGTATGGGCTGATGGGGAAATACAGGGGGTTTTGTATTTAGCTGCGATAATGGGTTTTGTTTATAGTAAGTCATACATGAAGGAGTTCCAAGTCTCTATCTTGTCTAATGAGTCCGGAGGTTATTTTTTTTTTAAATATAGAGACACCTCCATCTTTAGTGCCTACTTCTATTGCCATACAGCTATATCAGTAAATGGCATTGAAGCTCTCTACTAAAAGAATGTTTCCACTGGTCTTGAACCAGGTCTTCATGAGGATGCATATATGTATTTTCGAGGAGAAACAGTGCTTGTAGTGTGTGGAGTTTTTTGTCAAGGCTCCTGGCATTAAGCAGCATTACTCTAATGTTGTCCTGATTTTTGTTTAGTTTGTTTAGAAGCATTAGAATACTAACTTTGCCTAAAATAGGCACTATGGATATATTACTTATGCTCTGATATACATAAGTCTTGGGGAGACAGGTGAAGGACAAGGACAACCTTGATAAAGCAGTTTGGAGTGTTTACTATCTGTTCCCAGGCTGATATATATATATATATATATATATATATATATATATATATATATATATGGGTGTACTTCAGAATGTCAAAACCAGAGATGATGATCGAAAACCACACCATTGAGACAAAATAAATGAAAATCCAGTTCATCGACAGACTGGCTCAGCAATGATCTTCCCAGGGTAAGTAATCAAAGTCAACAACACACAAAACCTAAACTGCACCATTCTAAACCCAACCCCTACACCCCAACTAGATATACCAACTCTGAGATTACACTACAGTTGGAAAAGGGTAAAGTTCACCTTCATGGGCAACAGGTTACTTACCCTGGGAAGGTCTTCATTGAGCCGGTCTGCAATTAACTGAGCTGTCATTTATTTCATCTTGATGATTTGGTCTTTGATCTTCTTCTTCTTTCGGCTTTTCCCGGTTAGGGGTCGCCACAGTGGATCACCTGTCCCCTCATGATTGGCAGTGGAGTTTTTACGGTGTCGAGTTGCCAGCCCGGCGCCCAACCTTCCACAGAAGGCACACACACACGCACTCAAACCTAGGGCCAGTTCAGAGTGTTCAATCCACCTACAGCATGTCTTTGAGATGTAGGAGGAAACAGGAGCACCCGGAGGAAACCTACGCGACCACAGGGAGGACATGCAGACTCCGCACAGAAGGCACCCCAGCCGAGGATCGAACCGGAGAACTTCTTGCTGTGAGGCGGCAGTGCTAACCCCTGCACTACCGTGATCTCATCTTTGATAATCTCGGGTTTCTATATTCTCAGGTAGACCCATATATATACATGTATAAATACATATATATATATATATATATATATATATATATATATATATATATATATATGTTATGTGTATATTTGGGTCCACTTCAAAATGCTGACTTTCGAGACCAAAATCTCTAAAGCTCAAAATACTGAAAACTCAAAATACTGAAAACACACAGGATAGCAACACTTATTATATTCCAGCACAAGTACATACTTTAACAAATAAAACACAAACCATATTACTCTTCTCCAAGTATAAGCAGGGGGCAACCCCCCCATGCACCTCCCTGTGGGGGGCAGCACCCCCCCACACCCCCTGCTACTTAAATGTATCAACTCCGAGATTGCTCTTTGGTGTAGTGAAACTTGTGACAGTACAGATATTCAAGTGAGGTCACTAAAAATAGCAAAATTGCAGAATTCAAGGTTCTACAAACAATCAGTGGCTCAAAAATGGCTCAATTCTTTCTCTATTCACACTAGAGTTTAAACCAATGCAATTCTGTTTCAGACCACAAATGCCAAAGGTAAGTGTAGAGCTATTTCAGTAACTCAGTAAGAAAGAACTTAGCCCAGCTGTTTCTATGATGACAGCAATCCAAATTAGATATAGAACCATCTTAATTAATAGCAAATGAACTAAAGATGTGCAAACAAGGGTAACTTTTAATAGCTCAGAAAAACAAAAAAAAAACTAATTGAGGCCACTTGCCAATAGCAAAACAGCACAATTCAAAATTCTTGAAACAATCAAGCAGCAGCCCAGGAACAGGGAAGTTCAATGGTACTAGACTTCTAATGATAAGAATAATTTCCCTATATTCTCTTGTTCTGCTTTTTTTCCCCAAAGTCTATCCTAAACAAATCACTGTTGGGGATCAGTAGAGGTACAAAAAGGAGACAAGAAGGGGATGGAATTTACCTGGAAATAAAAACTGACAAAGGAACCAAAGTTTTGCTAACAAATAATTAGGGAAACGTAACAGAGTGGGATGAGGCTAAGAAGACATTTGAACTGCAGGTTAGACACTGTCTTCCCTTCCTGGAACTGGTATCAGAGTATGGGCAAAGAGAAATGGATGAGGGGGTCCTGAGTGAAAGACTGCACAGGTAGAGTTTTTAGTTGAATCTAGAACAGAAGTTGCTTTTTAGAAAGTTTGTAGGGCATATAAAATATACTGCATGAACATTTTAGGAATCAATTAGAGGAGGTTAGAAAAGATTGGCAAGAGTGACTGGAAAAGCAATTTACAAGGGAACAACAATTTGTTTATTTATCCTGCTGTGAGTCTTGTATTGAATATCTTTTTTTTTAATTGAATTGTTATACTGTTGTTCTTGTTATCCTTGTTTCCTATGTACTCTCTGGTGAGATGATACTCAGAATTTCATTTAGGCAGCACTTGTGTAGTCCTAAATGACAATAAGGTTTACTTTGACTTTAACTTTGAGAAGATATATATATATATATATATATATATATATATATATATATATATATATATATATATATATATATACACACACACACTATATATATATATATATATATATATATATATATATATATATATATATATATATGGCTCCCATGTATGCAACAAAGTCCCTAAACAAACTTCAAAGAATTTTCCTCAGGTAGATAGCAAATGTAGTAGTTCGTTGGGTAAGAAAGATGACTGGGAACATGTTTTTGGGAGCATAATGAGTTGGAAGATTTAAAAAAATCCCAAAATGAGTATACTGTAAGAAATATTGGGAGAGTAGATGGCTGTAACTAAGGGAATTATTCATTTTAGTTGGGACACAAGATTTGAATTGACATGGTAAAACCTTATAAGTTGATTTCTGCTGGTTGCCAAATAAGCAATTACTAGAAAATGGAAAATCAAAATATAAACCAATTGTATTTGAAGTACTGCATATTATAACAGAGATAAAAGAAATGGAAGTGGAATGTTGGTCTGAATGATACTTTCCATAAAGAAAGAAAACATGCAATTCATAATACATGTAAACAGAAAAAAAAGTTAATATGGCTCATTTCTTTTGTATTAATGCTTGTGTGCCTATGTCGTAAGTGATAATTTAATAAAGGTGTTTAAAAAAATCTGTTCCCCACACTAAAAGAATTTTAGTGTCCTGGGTTAAGGCAGTAATACCTTGAGTTGTTGTAGCATCAGTAAAGACTTATGTAGAGGGCATTGGAGGAAAAACTCAGATTCATTAACAGAAAAAAAAACATGGCTGCCTTGGTGATAAAGGAGCTTTTAGAGAGAATGAATTTGTTTTGTTGTTTACTTTCAGTAAAACCACCTGCATTACAGTGAATGATGGGAAAATATATATTAAGGCTTGAGTCTTGGAGAAGGGACTTAATTTGTTTCCCAAACTGTTTCTTATTGTGTATGGCAAAAATGGGTCTACTTTTGGCATGACCCAAGTGATCAGTGGCTTGAAAAGTCTGTGTTTCCAACTTCCATTCAAAAAAATGAATTATTTTCCTAAAAGGAATTTGCCAACATGTTTTGCAGACATGGTACATGTAATGCTGACAGCTACAGGCTGTGTTGTGTACCATATGGATGTTGTCTGCTTGCACATTAAACAACAATGATGCAGTATGTGCTTTCAACATCCATGAGATCTTTATCTCTTTGAATAAAGAAGTGTAATGCAAAACGTGACACTTTCAGTAGCTGGGCATCACTATAATACACCAAATTGAGGTATTGACTTTCCTTCCGTGGTGGTGCTGCGGTAGTGTTGTCGCCTTACAATAAGACGTTGTCCTGTTCGATTCTCAGCTAAAGCGTCTTCTGTGTGGAGACATGCGTGAATGGGCGTACCTTCATTGAAGGTTGTGCATCAGGCCTGGCAAGTCGGTACGTAAAAGTCTACTGCCAATCATTAGCGGACCGGAGTTCCGCTGTGGTGACCCCTAACCGGGAAAAAGCCGAAAGATACAACTTTCCTTCCTATTTCTATAACACACTATTTTATACACATTCGTTTGAGATACACATTATTGGGCATTGATCATGTTTTATATTATATTTAATTTAACAATAAGTATGCCATTATATTTTTCACATTCAACAGATATTTCAATAAATGCATTCTTTCAGACCTTGGTATTATGATCACATCTCAGACTGTTCATCTATTTGGCATGTTTCTTCACTGGACTTTTTTATTAGCCTTGTTCTCTTTGAACTTCTGGTCTCAATTTAGAGGCAGTTCTTATTCTATAACTTTGTTTAGAGATATAGCTAGAGAAAACACCATTCAGTTAAGTAAACTTAACATTAACAGCAGATTTTCATATAAACCACTGCTGTAGTAGCATATAGCTGTATGGGATTTATCCTGTCAAGAACTGAATATCTGGCTAGTACAAGTGCGTTCCATCTGCACTATATGTCCAAGGAAACTAGAGAACATACTGGTAGAAAAGGTGGTGGATGGACACTGACATTCCCAGCTTTCTTGCCTCTATTTAAAAAGAAGACATGACAAATGAATGCAACCTTGCTAGGTTGCCAATTTTTTAACATTTATGTGTTTGGAGTAAAGTGGGATAGACATACCCCAACCCAGACAAAAAAAAATTCCATAAAAGAGAGAAAAAAAGCCTAAAAAAAGGGATGGAGGGACGGTTACAGTACTGCAGAAGTGATCTATGCAAACATTTGCTGTGATGGTAAGCTTACTTATACTTCTCTACTATGTTCCACATATAGATTAAGTGCTTTCATCTTTCATATAAAAGACTTAATCAGAATAAAGCACATTGATTTAAGAACCATTTTTATACCAGTACATGTTACATAATAGATAAAATTGAGTCAATGGTATTATCAAAAAAGTCACATGTAAAATGGTCACATGATCAATATTAAATACACAAGATGTTAATATTCAAGCTAACTTAGCTTTTTACAAATAAAACACCAACTTAAGGTCTGATAAAAGAATTCTCATGAATCAACTGAGGTGGGATAAGGGACTGCGTATCATGACCCCTGACAAGGGAGGTGGTATAGTTATATTCAATTCAAAGGATTATTCCAGCATTATGCAGAATATTTTATTTAATGAAGAGAATTATGCACATTCTTCTAAGAACCAAATAAATATTGCATATCAACGTACTGACAGTTATTTAGGAGAATATGTCCTGGACAAACGTATTACTAATCACCTCCTTAATTTTCAAACTAATTCCTATCCTAAGGTACCGGTCATATTCGGCATCCCAAAAATACACAAAAGCATCATTGAGCCACCTTTCAGACCCATTGTTGCTGCCAGTGGCTCCAAAACACACAATTTGGCACTGTTTGTAGACAAAATGACTACACATGTAGTGGAGAGAGCAGTGCATCTAGTTAAGGATTCCTGGGATTTAGTAGGACAGCTTAAACAAAATCTATGGGCAGCTGATTTGGTATTTTTAACCACTGATGTGAAAGATACGTTTTCCTGTATTCCTAAGCAAGAAGGACTAGAATTATTTGAAGAGACACTCTTTACATGTTCCACCTTGAATCACGATAAAGTAAACCTGGTGTGTGAAATGATGGCACTTATCTTAGAGAATAATTTTTTTATTCTTTGAGGGCCAATATTTCCAACAAACAAGAGGAGTTGCCATGTGGGCTGCCTGTGTCCCTACATATGCAAATATAGTACTTTTAGGCTTGGAATTAAGATATGTATTCCACAAAGAATTTTGGAACAACATCCAGTTATATTGCAGGTTTCTGGATGATATCTTTATTTTGTGGAAGGGAAAAGTGGAAACATATCCCTGGCTTTATTAACCACCTGGAGAAAACTACCTAATTTTTGGAATTTACTTATAATTACAACACTAGAGGTATACACTACTTGGACACATCAATTTCCCATAGACCTACAGGTTTGTAATCTAACATATTTCGTAAGAGTACTTTTTATAATTCTTACCTTCATTATTCGAGCACCATCCACTTTCACAGAAAAAGAGTTTAGTCAAAGGA
Source organism: Protopterus annectens (assembly GCF_019279795.1). Taxonomy (NCBI): domain Eukaryota; kingdom Metazoa; phylum Chordata; order Ceratodontiformes; family Protopteridae; genus Protopterus; species Protopterus annectens. The sequence goes on along the minus strand of NC_056741.1, from coordinate 1,886,899,499 downwards.
CAGTCTATAAGAATTGTACACACAACTTCAAAATTGAGTGAGGTTTACACAGGATGGGGAAAAAATATAAGCCCCTGCTAGGAAACCACCCATTAACTAATGTAGTGAAATGAAGATTTATGAGCATGCAAGCATGTATAGTGCAATACAGTCCTATATCATATGAAGTGAAAAACATATTAAAAAAGAACTGGAGTATATTTAGGGTAAATAATGATGTGTTAACTGCAGTGGGAAATAAAACAGTTTTTATCAGCAAGGTGGGCATGAATATTAAACATCTTATGGAAAACAAGTTGAATTTTCCGAAAGAAGGTGGTTGTGGTACCACACCTTGTGGGAGGTGGTCCCAATGTGCCAGTATTTTCAAAGCCCCTCAAACCCACCTAGCTAATAAGATGGCATCTAAGGTTATATTCAAGAAAGGAAATTGTTTTACCACAAGAGTGGTGTACCTTGCTCTATGTGATACATGCAACAGATTCTATGTTGGGAAAACGGAGAAGGCGTTGAAAAACAGAATCTATGAGCACGTATATGATGTTAAAAACAAGAAGGATACAAGTGCATTATATAGGCATTCCCTCACTTGTTCTAATTTTAAAGGTTTTAAATTTGGTATTTTGGATACTGTGGACATAGATTTGAAGGGGGTGACCGGAAGAATTTATTAAGTAAAAAAGAGCGGGTTTGGCAGCTGAGACTAGCAGCTAATTTTCCACCAGATATAAATGATTCCTTGACAATACTTCCAGCCTTGAAAGAAAAATTAAGTACTTTTAACATTTTTACATGCATTACTGTGCCTGCATTTTTAAACATATGCTGAAGGTATTCACTATATAACAGTATTTTATTTGTAAAAAGCTAAGTTGGCTTGAATATTAACATCCTGTGTATTGCTCATGTGACCATTTTACATGTGACTTTTTTGACAATACCATTGGCTCAATTGTATCTATTATGTAACATGTACTGGTATAAAAATGGTTCTTGAATCAGTGTGCATTATTCTGATGAAGTTTTTTTTTTTTTTGTGAAAGATGAAAGTGCTTAATCTTGGTGTGTTTTTACTGCAATAAATGGAGTTAGTATACAGGCTTGTTTAGTGCGTTTTCCATTTGGTTCCTGGTCTTCTGTTATTCACACTGCACCAGATATTTGGATTCCACATATAGATCACCATTGTGGACAATTGCCAAAGCCTATATAGCCAGGGAGGAGGGCAAAGGATGGAACCCATGAGACCCTGAATACTGGACCTAGCAAACCTTCACCTGGCCCTGGAAAAATAGTCAATCATTTAATTTTTGATGTGGGTGCACACAAATGACCAAGAAGCTGCTCTAGAAGACTTCTAAAAAGCCCCAGAAATAGACATAACTCTGGTAGAGTGAACACCTTCTAAGGGAGGGACTTCTGATAGTGGGAATAGCAAAATTGGATAGAATGGGAAAACTGGAAAAGGACTACTTTGACACTGGTTGCCTTGTTTTTCTTCCCAACAAAGAAATGAAGAGCTGGTACAACACTCTAAACCCTTTTGTTCTGTCAGTGTAGTATCTGAGTTGTTTATAGACATCCAGAGTACTCAGGATTCTCTTTCCCCTGTTCTTGGGTTCAGGAAAGAATACAGAGAGATGAATGCACTGATTCAGAGAGAATTCTAAACCTACTTTAAGCAAAAAATAAAGGTTAATTCTTAAGGTTACACGGTCTATATGAAATATTAGAATGGGGGAATGGGCTGGCTCAATGTCAAATCTACAATTCAGATACTCACCCATCCCAAGTCAGAGAAGTACATAAGACAGGTATCCACTTTGAAAGCTTCAAATCAACCCGATGGACTGGTTCATAAGGTGGTAAAGTAAGTTAGTTTTTCGAAGACATAGTTGAGATCTCAAGGAGGAACATACCTCTCAACTTCTTAGAGCTAGTAATCTGGACAAATCCATAAATAATGGCGTGACAAAGGCTCAAAAATAGGGACAATTTAACAGGCTTTGCATTAGCATGAATTTTCTGAAAAGTAGAAAGTCTGAATCTCAAATGTCTGTCATTATTTTCTGAATTTATTCCTCAAAAAGTTGCCAATGTTTTGCCAGAAATCCATAATTCTATGAGAAACAGACCAAAAACAAGAGGCAAAAATCTGGACATTCTGTGAAAATCTGTACAGTTGAGTGGTATGAAGAGGAACCACCTGTTTTGGAGTGGGCTGACAGGTAAAACCCCTTTCAGAATTTGTTTTCACTTAGAATAAACATGAAAGAAGGTATCTAAAGGTAGACATGGGGAAAAATATTAATTCATATAGAACAGTAGAAAAGGTCTGAACTGGGCAAATCACACATATAATAGGGAACTAGAGAGGTTTTTGTTTGGTTCTTCTGGCAATAACTAGAAAATATCATCCACTAGGCTAAATGGAATTTTCTAGTGGCAGATTTTCCAGTCTCTTTTATTACCTGCTGCACATTCTTAAAGAAAAGGTGCTTTAATGGGATTTAAATTCTATCATCCAGGTCATCAAATGCAAGGTCTGCAGGTTTGGGAGGATCAGTGATCTCTTATTCTGTGTGAAGAGAGCCAGTCTGTGAGAAGGATTGTGGCAATTGCCCTTGGCCAATTTCATGAGAGGGGAGAACAAGTGCTGCCCTGTCTGAAAGGGAGTTAACCCAATTATTTTTAGACAGCCTTTTTGAAATTTTAAAAGAACTCTAATTATTAGAAGAAAAGATAGAATGGCATACAGGGACATTCCCATCCATAGGAATGAAAAAGCATCTGCCTTTCACACCTTTCTGCAAAGTGTCCTGGAGCAAAATTTCTTCAGTAATCTATTGTGAATGGAGGCAAACAGATATATTTGGGGAATTTCCCACAGGTAAATATTTTCCTGGAAGGCCCCACCATGTAGTTTCCATTTGTGGGGGGGTCTGTCCTGGATCTGCTCAGTTTGTCTGCCACAGTGCTGTGTTCTGATGGAATGCAAGTAGTCTGAAAGGATAAAATGTACTGACTTGCACACTGACAAACTATTGTGGCTAGTCTGCATGGGGGCCAGGACATGCTTCACCCTTATTTGTTTCTATACCACATCACAGTGGTGTATGTGATTACCTGAAGATGCCCTGGAGTCCACACACGGTTTAAAGACTTTTGAGCATTTATTAGAGTGAGCATTTATTTGATATTTATGTGCTTTTTTGGTTCCATATTCAAGCATTGCCACTTGAAATGCTGTGTCCCAACAAGCCAAAAGAAAATCCCAAAAGACCGAAAATCCAGGTAAACAGCAAATCTTGAAGATCGCTCTTCCCCTTTAAACTTAATTTTTCCAAAGGCCAAGCCTCACTGCACCCCAGTGTGAGGAGACAAGCACCCCACATCCCTCTAACTTATAAATATCAACTCTGAGATCATACTTTGGAAAAAAGGGAATATTCTATGAAATGGCCATCATGGCCTTAGTATATATGTACTGTAAGTCAGTTTTATGGCCATTTAGGTTGTGTGGACTCGATCTAGTGGGTCCCGACATTTCAAATGGTTATCACTTTTCTTCTTGAGATGATGGCCCTAAAGACGCTGTACTTTGATTCCCTTGGATATAGGCCCCCCAAGCAAAGCCTGAAGCATCTGTCAATACAGATTCAGCAAGTTTTGTCAGCACACCACAAAAGCTCTTTCCTGACAGTCGAGCACTGGAATTTGGAAATCATAAATAGTGTTTGTGTTGAGCCCAAATTGGCTTGAAAAGCCACTATATTTTCCTCAAATGTAATCTGGCTAGTGGAATCATCAGCAAAGTGGAAACCATGAATCCCATAATCATAATATATTCCCCTTGCTGTACTCAGTGTTTGTTTAGAAAACCATAGGAAATTAATGTGACACAAGTTGTCTTTAAGCCATCATTTGCGATTCGTCTATCAGGCAACCTAGACATGCGAGTCTGTTAGAAGGGATAAGAGCTGACATCTCCAAATTGGGGTAGAAACCTAGGGCTTGAAACAGATAACTGACAAACTTTTCCAAAAACTGACAAATAAAACTTCCAAACTCATAAAAGACAATAGGCAACATGACTGGAACAACTACTCACAAATTTATTATTAAGCACTTTTCGTCTA
>NC_056741.1:1886755360-1886890360 GCF_019279795.1 Protopterus annectens | reverse complement strand
GCCTCTATAAGCTCTTCAATACTTCTGGATGTAGCAGTCTTTCATCACCATTAGCTTTTACTACTTTTGATTTCATAACCAAACAAAAAAGGCGTTCAATGTAAATGCAGAAGACAAACCCAATGGCAAAAGAACTCTAAATCCACGGACTCTGAGAGACACCAAAAATTTCACCAATGCTGAATAAATATCTAGTAGCTGGGCTATACTGTGATTGTATAAGTATACACCAACCACTCAGTTAACATAAAAACTCGATTTAATGACAGAAAATTAGTTAAGTGCTTTCACCCGCTAAAATACGGGCTTCATCAGAACATCTTTAAAATAAAACTGTTACAGTTTAAATACAGGATTTGGCACCAATACTAAATAAATTTTAAAGTGACCATGTACCCCCATCAATTCCAAGCGTACATTCATACATCCTATACACATTATTTTCTAACTTCCATATTGTTCATCAAATAATATATAAACATATGTAAAATACTAATATATAAAACATTTTTAACTATATTTAAGTATATATACATAAACATTTTAACTACTTAAAAATAACTATCTATTATTATTGCTTAGCAACATCTGTGAACTAAAACAATCATCTTGTAACTATACAGTTATATATGGGATCTGTCCATAAGGCTCACACAACTACAGTTGATGAGACTATGACACAAGGTATACACCTGTAAAATAGCTAAAAGTGGTTTGATAGTTACATAATCATTAATCCCTGGTGGTGTGGAGGCATCAGTTAATAATTGCCACCATAATTCTTTATAGGACAATATAGCCTTGGTATTGCCCCCCCACACTTAAATATGGTGAGAGCACTTAACTAATTTTCTGTCATTACATCGAGGTTTTATGTTAACTGAGTGGTTGGTGTATACTTATACAATCACAGTATAGCCCAACTACTAGATATTTATTCAGCATTGGTGAAATTTTCGGTGTCTCTCAGAGTCCGTGGATTTAGCTTTCTTTTACCGTTGGGTTTGTTTTCTACTTTTGATTTCATAGGACTGGGTTCTTCCTCTGCTACTGGGATTCTATCTATACTAGGGTAGTGGGCTCATACAGTGCTATGCAGACCATTTCCATACCGTATGTTATGACTATTCAGAGGCATCCTCCTAACTATTCATTTTCCTACCCCACTACTCTTCTTTCTCCTACACTTATCATAAGAACATAGGTAAATACTAGGCTATCAGTCTGTAGACTATTACAAGCCTAGCTAATAACCATAGTTCAGAATCAAACCCTGTACCTGATATCTGTGAAGCAAAGACCTACACAGTTATGCAAAGCCCATCTTCCAGCCTTTCACATTTTTCTGTTTTGCTTATAAAAGCAAAAGTAGTCTTTTTAACATCACTCTCAGTTGCTTGGTCACTTAGCCCCGTGGTGCCTTGCTAATGCACATATAACCAATAGCTCCCCATCAGCCACATTGGTAGCATCCCTGCTTTACATGGGGAATTAGCCTTTTTGGCAACTGTACTTGACAACAGAGAAATACAAAATAAATGTCATGGTCATCAAATGTAATTAGTGAGAAATTTCTCATTTATGCTCTGACTTTCCATGCCTTTTCTGTGTCTGCTTAACACAAAAAAATACATCTTCATCGATACTTAAAAGCCCTCAGTGTTCTCTTACAAAGCATACTCTTCACTCAAGTACAGAGCACCGTAATGCACCAGCCTTTCAACCTTACTGATATCCATCAGACAACATTGTTGTGATACAAAACTTTCCTCCTGTCAAAAAAAGGGAAAGATGAACAATTTACACTTAATCTTGCCTCTCCAGTGCAGTCTCGGAGATTCTGGCTCTTCCATTCCCTGCTCTGTATCAAGGGATACAACTGCTATGCCTACAGAGCCAGGTAGAGTGAAAGCAATTTTGACATCTATAATACTTCTTGCGTTTTGCACTTCCACTTACATTAACATAAATGTAACTTCAAAAAAAGTAATCAAAACATTTTCATTTTAGTGACACTATTATTGAAACTGTAACATAAAGTTATGTAGGAACTAACCTGTGGTCATCTTATACAATTTCACGGCATCTATCAAGTTTAAAATGTCTAAGTTTTCAGCTTCAGCTTCTAGTGAGTCAAATTCTGAAAAGTCATCTGGTAGTAAAACTTTCCCAGAATGTAGAAAATTAGCTATAAAAGAAAGAAAAAGTAGCAATAGAATTTAGCCTTGCAGACAGCAAGATGAAAAAAAAAAATTAACAGTAACCATGTTTTTTCTAACTAAAACAGATCCAAAGCCACAAGAATAAAAAGAAAACAAACTACTAAAATGTTTATATTTCTGATAAAACTGTTCCACAGTTAAAGTTCCTGAAATGGTAATATATAACATCAGCCTTTGATGTTTAGTTACACTGATTTTTTTCATTAAAAGTACAAAGTCGGTCTATTTGTGTGCATTTCAGAATCACATCAGAAAGTACATCTGTGTGAGGTACTCACCATAACAAAATATCTTCAAGTTAAGGCCACTGTAGTTGTAAAATTGTGGTAATCATCACCATTAGATTTGCATTGGTTCAGACATTTCTCACAGCTCTTCTTATTCACTTAGGATAGCCACTGTTAGTCCAGTGCCAGTGTAGGAACTGATGTGTGAAGGTAAGGGGCTTCCACATGTAAGTAATACCAATATGCACCCGCTCCAGTTTGAGGAAAGAAGCCACTGCACGGTTTGTGGGCATGTGGCAGGAAAATTATATATGTCAAAATATAATGGCACATGTAGTGCCAGTTTAATATGAGAACCATATTCTAACTACATATGAGTATTTAAAAAACAATAAACTGAAAAACAACAAGGAACACCTCTACTGCTACACTGATCTCCTCATGAAGTACTACCCTAGAAGCTACCTCACCTAACTGTACAATCTTACTTTGCAGGATGTCACTAAGTAAATCATCAGTGGGTACAATCCCAAGCACTAAATACTTAACACCTGGGTTGTAGAGAGTTACACAATCCCTTGCAGCACCCCTGTGTCAAAATCTGTCATACCTTAGGATGGTGTATAACTTATGTAGTGTTTAATGAAAGTATACTCAGTATTTCAGGTTACTGTTTCTAATATTTATGAAGTAGAAAGATTACTAACATTTGTTGCAGTGTATTTGTTTTATATTTAGAGGCATTGACAAAGAAAATAAGGGACTCAGAAATTCAAGGATACAATTGATACGGTAATCAAGAAAAGATGGTTTTATTTGAAGATGATATTATTTTGTTCCTGATAAAACCAGAAAAGGGTATCTCAGTGTTGTGGAACATTTTGAGATGGTTTTAAGTCTTTTCAGGATATAAAATTAATGAAGATAAAACAAAGCCTATAGCTGTAAATTATGTACCCACACATTAACTGATTCAGCAATACCCATACTTATGGGGAAATGATAAAATTAAGTATTTAGGAGTGGGTCTATATTAAATAAACGAACGCTTAAAATGTCGAGTACGACATACTCAAACACTTTTAAGCGAATGTTCATTTAATCGATAGCTTGAAATGTCGTAATTCAGAATGTAGAAAAGTTTTGTTTGGCCAACTCCTCCTCCCATGTGCTGTCGGACGCTACACTAACTGAAAGCAATACAAATATGAATATGTACGTGATGCACTCAACATATTCAGGCACTTTCCTTCAATTTACAACAAGCAATGTACTTTTGTACCTCTTTTGAACCATGGTAATAACCTGTTCGTTTAATACGTAGTTCAGTGTTTAATTCCTTTTGTGTTACTGCACGTCCTTCGGAAGCAGCAGTGCTAGTTATGTATATCTGTGTTGTAGTGATCGTTGTGTTATGTTTACTTGTGTTTCGTTTTGCAGTTAGTATGTAAGTTAGTGTATTGCGATAGTTTCATGGTTAGACTTTGGTGTTTAGTTTGATTTACGGAATTCTTGGTTGAAGTAGTTTACATGACGTGATACGTGACGTATTTTAGTGCTGGCCAAACAAAACATTTCGAAACTCCTATTTACGATATTTACAGCTGTCGATTATGTAAACGTTCGCTTAAAAGTGTTCGAGTATGTTGTACTCGACATTTTAAGCATTCGTTTATTTAATATAGACCCTTTAGGAGTATAGATTAAAAAGGCCTTCTGTTATGACAACTAAGGATATGTGGGAAGAGACTAAACAAAACAAAATAGAAAAATTAAGAAACCGGAAGCTCTTATTTATAGATATGGTTAGCAAGATACAAGCAGTGAAAATGTTTTTAGTCCATTAAGTTTTATATACAGAGATAAAGTCCAAACAGGAAAACCTCACCAAAGGCAACCACTCACAGCAAACAGCAACACAAGTCCATAAAAAGCAGTTGCCACCAGTATGAAGAAGTATTTATTCATCACTGGTACAAAAAAAGAAGTTATGTCTTACCATAACGTTCCATCTGTATTGTTGATCCTCATTCAGTCATTATGTATGGGTATCGGTTCCGACCTCGGAACCGAGCCGGCCATTTTCCAAGCTCGCGTCAGCTACAAACTCTCGAGCTAAACTCTTACCCATAATCCCCCTCTCCCTATTACCTCAGATTGAGTTTGCAAGTCAAAAGAAGGTAGAGGCTACCACTGGTCAAATGACCTAAGAGAACCAGATGGTGAGATCCACTAGAAGCCACAGGAGGGGGAAGGAGGGAGGGTCATAATAACTGAACGAGGATCAACAATACAGATAGAATGTTATGGTGAGACATAACTTCTTTATCTGATATTGTTAATCCTTGTTCATTATTTACGTATGGGACAGAGTCCCCAGCTACCTCTATTCCTGAGAGGCTCTCATGGAAGGACATTCCTGAGCACCATAGAACCAAAAGATGCTCTTTCTCTGGAGGCCAAATCCAATTTGTAATGATTGATGAAGGTATGAGGCGTAGCCCAAGTTGCAGCTGCACAGATGTCATGTAAAGAAGCTCTGGCATGGAAGGCAACAGAAGTTGCCACCGACCTTTTCGAATGAGCCTTCATGGTAGTAGGCAATGGAATATTACGTTGTGTATAAATGAAGGTCACACAGTCTTTCAACCATCTAGCTAATGTGACCTTAGCAACAGCAGATCCTAATCTAGGTCCAGAATAGGCCAAAAATAACTGGTCAGATTTATGAGAGGACCTAGTCCAGTTTAAGTAAAAATGGATTTGCCTGTGAATATCTAGGGTATGTAGGCAATACTCTCCTCTGTTTGAATGATTGGGAAAGAAAACTGGCAATTCAATGGTTTGATTAATGGACATTTCAGAAATCACTTTTGGCAGAAATGAAGGATTAGTTCTCAAAGACACTCTACCTCTATGAAAAATCAAGTGTGGACTCTTGATGCATAAAGCTTGAAGCTCAGAGATACGTCTGGCAGAAGTAATGGCGACCAAAAACAAGGTTTTCCATGACAAATATTTGAAGAAGAAGCTGGTTCGAAGGGTGGCATTGTCAGAGCTTGTAGAACTAATGACAGATCCCATGGTTGAATAGGTTCTCTAAACGGTGGCTTCAGATGATTCACACCTTTTATGAAGGTCTTGCACAATTTGTGTGACATAAGGGAGGAGTCTTGGACACCCTCATGGAAATTAGATATTGCAGCTAAATGAACTCTAATGGTAGAGGCCGAAAGACCCGATTGAAAAAGGTCGGCCAGATACTGTAGTATTATCGACACTGGTGCTAAGAAGAGATCTACTTGTTTTTCTTTCAGCCAACAGGTAACTCTTTTCCACTTGCTTAGATAAGTAATTCTAGTGGCAGACTTATGAGATGCAACGAGAATGTCACATACTGGTAAAGAAAGATCATTCTGCTTGGCAATCAAGGGAATTGGAGAAGCCAAGCTGTGAGCTTCAGGCTGTCCAAGTTGGGATGAATCAGGTTCTGCGGATGTGAGATCAACTCTGCGGTTGGATGGAGAATCCATGGTCGATCTAGTAGGTGAGGCCAAAGGAAAGGGAACCAAATCTGTCGAGGCCAATATGGTGCTAATGAGGATAACCTTGCTCTTCAACTGATGGGCTTTCTTCAGAAACTGGGGAATGAGGGGAAAAGGTGGGAATGCATAAAGAAGATCTGAAGGCCAATTGTGGACTAGAGTGTCCCTGGGTGACTCTCCCGGAGGAGGAATCAGGGCGAAGTAGTTGCTGCATTTGTAGTTGGTCGGGTATGCAAAGAGGTCGCAGCAAGGACGGCCCCAGTGGTGGAAGATCACCAAAGCTATCAAGGGATTCAGGGACCACTCCTGAGGTTGTAGAATGCACCTGCTGAGTCTGTCTGCTATCACATTGGAACTCCCGGGAATGTGCGTTGCTAGAAGAAAACAGTTGGTAGCCATCATCCATTGCCATATCCTCATGGCCTCTCGACAAAGGGGGTAAGATTTGGTTCCACCTTGTTTGCTGATGTACCAGACCACTGCCATGTTGTCTGATTGAATCGTAATCGTCCCAGATGGCAGCAGGGGATGGAATGCTTACAACACCAGCCTTCAGCTCTAGAACATTTATATGCAGTTGGGCCTCCAATTCAGACCAAGTGCCTTGGACTGTCTGTCCTTGACATAGCCCCCCCCACCCCATCAGGGAGGCATCCATGGTCACTGTGGCCTTGGGTTGCTGGGGGGAAAAGGGGCGAGACCATTGTGATGGATTGTGTGTCATCCACCAATTTAAATCCTGTTTGCACCTGTGGGTTACTCGAATCTTGGCTGAAAGAGGATGCTGAAAAGGATACCATTGGGTGAGCAGTAGCCACTGTAGAAACCTCATATGAAACCTGGCCAGGGGGACAATGGTGATGGAGGCTGCCATGGAACCCAACAGCTGTAGGACAGAGTGAGCTGTGGACTTCTCCCTCGAAAGGATTGGAATCAGTTGTTGCTTTATCCTTAGAATTCTGTGCTCTGGAATGGCAGCTCTGCAGTTCTTTGCATCCAAGATAACCCCTATGAATTCTGTGGACTGAGATGGGGTGAGATTGGATTTTTGCCATTTTACGGTTATGCCTAGCCTTTGTGCAGTGAGGAGAGAGTATGCCCGGGCTTCTTCCAGTAGATGTCTGGTGGGGGTGGAAATGAGCCAGTCATCTAGGTATGGAAACACCTGGAATCCTTGTAGTCGCAAGTAAGCTGTGACGACTGCCATGCACTTTGTGAACACTCTGGGGGCTGTAGAGAGTCTGAAGGTCAGTACTCTGAACTGGTAGTGACTGGCTCCTGCACGGAAGCACAGAAATCTTCTTGATGGCCTGTCCACTTTTATGTGGTAGTACGCAGTTTGAAGATCTATCGAGCACATCCCATCGTCTTTTTCCAAAAGCGGGAGGATAGACTGTATTGTGACCATCCAGAATTTTTGTACTTGTTCAATACACTGAGATCCAAAATTGGTCTCCAGTCCCTGGTTTTTTTTGGCACCAAAAATAGTCTTGAGTAGAATCCGGATCTTATCTGGTCTGGAGGGACTATTTGTATGACTCTTTTTCTTAGCAGCTTTTCTATCTCTAGTGCTGCTTCATCCCTTTGATTGGGTGGAACATCGGGAAGGTTTTCTGAAGGGATGGGACAAAGATCGAAGGGGATATGATAACCTCTGTTTATAATCCTTTGTACCCAAGAATCAGTGGTGATGGTTAGCCAGGCAGAAGGGTACAAGGAGAAACAACCCCCAACCAACTCCAGAGGAAAGGAGTTAGGCCACTGTTCAGGAGCACTGGTAGAATTGGCCAGGGAAAGAGTCCCTGGAACCCTGGTTACACAGACCCCCTCTGCCCCAAAAGGAGCGTCTTCCCTGTGAGTTTGCCCCTCTGCCTCTAGGGGAGAACTCGACCTGTGTGTCACGGAAAGGACCTTGAGATTTCTTGAACCATATCTTCCCACTCTTTTGGTTTTGGGAGAAAGCATGTTGAGGGGAAGAATAATGGACACCTACAGCAGAAAGGGTCTTACCGTCCTGTTCACATCTGGCCAGTGTACTTTTAACTTTGGGTCCAAACAACGAAGAGGCCTCAATGGGAGCGCTAAGAAAGGAAGCCTTAGAGGGTTCCGCAAAATTGCACAAATGCATCCAGGCTTGTCATCTCAAGACCACGGCTGAACCCGCCACTCTAGCTGCTCCTTCTGATATGTGATATATCAGTCGCATAGAGGAGTTAGATATTGACTCAGTGGTGGCCAGATGAGAGGCCACTTTGTCACGGACCTCACCAGACACGGCACCAGCCAAGGTTTCGGAGAGCTCAGAAATCAGATCCCTTTGAAGCCTGGTAAAGTGTGCCATATAATTCAGGGACCTGATAGTAAAGGTTGCTGATGCAAAGGTGCGCTTCCCTATCCTGTCTAGGGCCCAGGATTCTTTGTTAGGTGGATGGACAGTCTGGCTTTCTTCTTCCGCCAGATGCTTTTTTGTTGCGGCCACCACCACTACAGCATCCACAGGAAGATCTTTAGACCAATGGGGATACATAGCAGAAGGGGACAAAAATCTTATCTGGCCTCTGGGAATAGCCTTGACAGTGTCAGGAGCCTTCCATGCATGCTGCACGATGAGCCGGGCAAGTTCATCGGCAGGTGGAGTAACCCAGGAGGTAGGGGGCTGGGTGCAAAAGGCCTGCAGGAACACAGACTCCTCAGAGGTCAGATTAGAGGGCTGCCAGTCACCTCTCTGTTTAAGGATTTTGAGGATATCACCAAAGGATACCTCAGAGGGTGACCGAGGGGATCCTTCCCCCTCATCAAAGTCTGTGTCTTCAGTGAGGGACTCCTCTGTGGAGTCCATGTGCTTCCACTTACACAAACATTTCTGGTGGACTTCCTCAGAGGGAGAAGCTGGGGAAGACAGTGGGAAAGGAGTTTCCTGAGGGAATATGTCCTGAGGCCCTTGCACCCAGTGTCCGCTAGGTGTGACTTGTGAAAACAGTGTACCAGAGGAGGGCGGGGGATAGACAGCACAGTATCGCCAGCAGAATCCAGAGCCTTCTCCATCAGTTGAAAGGCTGGTCCACCTGAAGAGGGGTGAGTGTCCAGGACAGGGGTCACCCCTCCCCTAAGTGGTTCAGCCTGCTGACCCCGAGTCCCCAGATGGCTGTGGAACAGCAAATTACGTGTGTCACAACTGTCATACTGGGTTGTAGCGAAACTCTCCTGCCATGAAGGCAACTGCGGTTCCTTAGTGAGATCCATAAAGGGAACCGCAGAGGGGGAAGACTGTGCTATATCAATGGACTTCAAAGGCAGTGAAGGAGGAGAATAAGAAGGGGTCTTTGGAGATGGGTGATCACCTCCCAAGGAAGGATAGGTCCTGGGGGGTGGGATACCTCTGGCCAGAAGCACTTGATCCACAAGACACAATATGTTGTGTTTGAAAAGGCTTCTAGTGGACCTCATGGAGACTGACGGAGAAACAGGTCTGTCCACAGAAGAGACAAGCTCGGTGCCCACCTCAGCGGTCCACACCGAGAACAATGGTGCAGAGAGAGACTGGACTATGGATGCCTGCACCAAGGTAATCATTGGTGCCAAGGTCACGGTCTGCACTGACCCAAGGATCGGGGCCAAAGTGGTTGCCAGTACTGAAGCTGGAACCGACAAAATTGGAGCCAATAACTGAGGCATTGGTTCCGAGTAAGATGTCAGAGCTGACGTGGTCAAGGTCTGTGCCAACCTGAATGGTCAGTGCCAATGCAGTAGTCGTAACAGTCTGAACTGAGGAGCCCCTCGGTGACGATACAGTAAAGGCTACAGGAGAATACGGAGCCGAGATCACTGATGGTGCCGAAGGCCTCTGTGCCAAAGGTCTAGGCACCAAAAGCACTGGGGCTGACTGAGTGAGCTCCAAAGCAGAAACTTTAGCCTTTTTAGGTCTTGGTTGGCGGGAGTCCCCAGCTGGGGATGAAGGCAAAGACTTGGCCTTAGGATCATCCAAAATGTTCTTATGGGCTCTAGGAGGGATTGAAGCCTCTGACCCAGAAATAGCCTCTGAAAAGGGAGATTTGAGAAGTCCCTTCAGCAACAACTTATTTTTCCTTTCTAACAAGGTTCTGTTAGAAAAACTTTTACAAATAGCACAGGGCAGATCAACAGATAAGTGGGACACCCCCAAGCAATAAACACACAAGGAGTGTGCATCTAATGTAGGTAATTTGTGTCCACAATCAGAACACCTTTTAAATCCCAGACTACCTTTCTTATCTGCCATGATAGAAAAAGGGAACAGTAGAAAGGGTACCAGCAATGGTACAAAAGAATACCCAAAGGTATGAAGAAAGAAGATGACCAACGATAGTAAGAGTGAAATACCTCGGGGTAAAATATGTACAGTAAAGAGAAGAAAACTCAAGAAAATATGGTCGCTAAATGCAATAGGGTGAGAGACAACAAAATAGAGACTTTTCTGACAGTAAAAGTTAAATATATGACTAGTCTGATAACAAATATCTATACTTAGCTCAAGAGAAGCAGCTTGACACGACCGAATGGCAACACGGCAAATGAAATCTGGGATAACAGGGAGAGGGGGATTATGGGTAAGAGTTTAGCTCAAGAGTTTGTAGCTGACGTGAGCTTGGAAAATGGCCGGCTCGGTTCCGAGGTCGGAACCGATACCCATATGTAAGGAATGAATGAGGATTAACAATATCAGATCAGCAAGTACAAAAATAAGAGCAGTAAATAAAATCCAAGAACAGTAAGCGATATTATGAATAGGACTGAGTGTGAAGAAACTAGGTGGATTATAGAATTAACAGCACATAGATTTCCTGGCCTCAATGAGGTCATTCCCATTAAATCCACCTTGAAGAAAAGGCGGGCTCAAGATTGAACACTGATTGGCTGTGAAGGGTTTTAAATGATTTCCTGTATCTGTAATGTATTGTCTGAAGAAGGGTAACAACCCGAAAGCGCTTACTGTTCTGGGATTTTATTTACTGCTTTTATTTTTGTACTTCCTGTTTTGTACCAGTGATGAATAAGTTTTATATACAGGTTAGGCATATTTTAATTAACCAGATGAGAAGTTGGGGACAATAATTAATAAAGAGTTGAAGGAATTTATTTGGGAGGGGAAGAGGGCAAGGGTTCAGTGAGATAAGTTGATCTTTCCAGTAGAACAAAGGTAGTAAGAGTTTACCTGACTGGAAAGAATATTTTAGAGCTACACATTTAAGGTCCTATACATAACATATGCAGAAAGCTATATTTAAAGTGGAAAGGGGTGACGATGAAATGGGGAAATTCAAGAAATAAGGGGAGAGTGGGATTTTGGATGCAGATCCCTAAGGAGAATAAGAACCATACTGCATAGTATTCATAAACTAGCATAAAGTACTCTAAGAACTAAGCCAACACAAGAATGGAGAAAGTAGATTTTGCCAATAGGGATGATTACAATTAGGGGTACACAGAATAGGCAAGAGGGGGCTGGAATTTACTGGAGAAAACTGGCAAAAGAACCAAGGTATTGGGAGCAAATATCTACAGTGGGAAAAGTAATAGAGGGAAGAGGCCAAGAAGACATGTGGACTGCAGGCCAGAGACTGCCACACCTTCCAAGGACTGATATTAGAGTATAGTCAAAGAAACACGGGTGGGGGGATCTTATGTGAAGGACCTGCTCTTGTAGAAGTTTTAGTTGAATCTAGGATATAAGCTGGTGTTAAAAGAGGGATGATTAGTAGCATACATATAATATTGCACAATAACTAAAGGAATCAGGCAGAAGAGGTAAGAAATGTTTGGGAAAGAGAGACTGGATAAGCAACTTACAAGGGCACAACGGGAGGACATATATGTGGCTCCCAAATATACAACAAAGTCTGGAAGATTTAGGATTTTAGCTTGGAAGTGTTTGAATAGGTATTTTCAAACCCCAAGCAGTCTGCAAATATTTTTTCCTCAGGTAGATGGCAAATGTTGGCGGTGTGATGGGGAAGGAAGAGATAACTGAGAACATATATTTTGGGGTTGTAATGTGTTTAAAAATTCTCCACAGAGTACTCTGTCAGAAATATTAAGTGAACAAATATAACAAAGAAAATGATTCTTCTGAGATGAGATACAGGTTCTGAATTGCCTAGTCATAGTAAAGCTTTGTTAAATTTAATTCTGGTTGCTGCCAAAAAATAATTACAAGAAAATGGAAATCAAAGTCTAACCCAACTGTATTTGAAGTACCGAATATGATAACAGAGATAAAAGAACTGGAAGTGTGATCTTTAGAAAAGGGTACGGACAAATTACATAGAAATAAATGGAAATTGTGGGACTAATAAATGCAGAATAATGATTTGGAGAAGGAGTGAGGTTTAAAGGGAAGATAGGAATTTAACAATATATATATAATGCTGGATTGATGATAGTTATACAAAAGAACACGTGATGCATAATGTACATAACTGGGAACATGTTAATATGGTTTGTTTTCTTTTGTATAAATGTATATTTGTCTATGTCTTAATTTATAATTGAATAATGGTGTTAAAAAAAACATTTGCTGCAGTATAAGCTGCAGGTCTTGCAGAATGATCCTGAACTATGGACGTATGTACATCTATTTATCATAAACTTAGATTTTTGAAGAGAGGTCAGTAAAATAGGAAATTATAATTTTTGGATTTACCACATTTATAGGAAATGAAAAAAAGCTGTGGTATCATCCTTACAAGGAACCAACATGCATCTCATGCTGATTTAGTACTAACTCAACTAGGCATGCAGCGCCCTTACATATCCCACATTCTTCTACTTTGTCTTTGGTTCTTTGAACAAATATGCACAGCAAAAATGTGTGCTTGTAGTTTCAGTTGACAGTAACGAAGCAAAAATGTGTGCTTGTGGTTTCAGTTGACGGTAATGAAACTGTTATATAATCATATTTAATAATGAAAAAATACATCAACTGCTAAGCAAAAAAAAATATATATATATATATATATATATATATATATATATATATATAAAAAACCCAGCCACTGGGGATGCACAAGCCAGTGCATTTCTTTGTGCCGGTCCCAAGCCCGGATAAATGGGGAGGGTTGCGTCAGGAAGGGCATCCAGCGTAAAACTTCGCCAAATCTTTTCATGCAGTCACCAGTTAATATTTCCATACCAGATCGGTCGAGGCCCGGGTTAACAACGACCGCCATCAGTACTGTTATCCAACAAGGTGCTGGCGGAAATTGGGCTAATGTTGGCTGAAGGAGGAGAAGATGCAGAAGGCATGGCTGAAGGCAGGAAGAGAGGAGAAAGGCTAGGACTGTGGTAGTGAGGGTCGGAACTTTGAATGTTGGCAGTATGACTGGTATAGGGAGAGAGCTAGCTGATATGATGGACAGAAGGAAGGTTGGTATATTGTGTGTGCAAGAGACCAGATGGAAGGGGAGTAAAGCTAGGTGTATCGGAGGTGGGTTCAAATTGTTTTATCATGGTGTGGATGGGAGGAGAAATGGCGTAGGAGTTATTCTGAAGGAACAGTATGTGAAGAGTGTTTTGGAGGTGAAAAGGGTGTCTGATAGAGTGATGTTTATGAAGCTGGAAATTGATGGTGTAATTATTAATGTTGTTAGTGCATATGCTCCACAGGTTGGGTGTGCAATGGATGACAAAGAAAAATTTTGGAGTGAATTGGATGAAGTGGTGATGACTGTACCCAAGGGTGAGAGAGTGGTGATTGGAGCAGATCATAATGGGCATGTTGGTGAAGGGAACAGTGGGGTTGAGGAAGTGATGGGTAGGTATGGTGTTAAACAAAGGAATGCAGAAGGTCAGATGGTAGTGGATTTTGCGAAATGGATGGACATGGCTGTGGTGAATACGTATTTTAACAAGAGGGAGGAGCATAGGGTGACATACAAGAGTGGAGGAAGATGCACACAGGTGGATTATATCTTATGTAGGAGGGCCAGTTTGAAGGAGATTGGAGATTGTAAAGTGGTGACCGGAGAAAGTGTAGTTAGGCAGCATAGGATGGTGGTTTGTAGGATGACGTTGGTGATCAAGAAGAGGAGGATGAGTGTGAGGGCAGCACCAAGGATCAAATGGTGGAAACTGAAAACGGGTAATTGTGAGGTGGAGTTCAGGGATGAGTTAAGACAGGCACTGGGTGGCAGTGAAGAGTTACCAAATAGCTGGGTAACTACAGCAGAACTAGTAAGGGAGACTGCTAGAAAGGTGCTTGG
Organism: Protopterus annectens; assembly: GCF_019279795.1. Classification (NCBI taxonomy): domain Eukaryota; kingdom Metazoa; phylum Chordata; order Ceratodontiformes; family Protopteridae; genus Protopterus; species Protopterus annectens. Next base: position 1,886,876,129 of record NC_056741.1, on the reverse strand, counting down.
TATCACATCGGGACAGAGGAAGGATGACAAGGAGACATGGTGGTGGAATGAGGAAGTACAGAAGAGTATACAGGCAAAGAGGTTGGCAAAGAAGAAGTGGGATTGTCAGAGAGATGAAGACAGTAGACAGGAGTATAAGGAGATGCGGTGCATGGCAAAGAGAGAGGTGGCGAAGGCTAAGGATAAGGCATATGAAGAGTTGTATGAAAGGTTGGACACTAAGGAGGGAGAAAAGGACCTGTACCGACTGGCTAGACAGAGAGACCGAGCTAGGAAAGATGAGCAGCAGGTAAGGGTGATAAAGGATAATAAGGGAAACATACTCACAAGCGAGGAGGAGTCTGTTGAGGAGATGGAAAGAGTACTTTGAGGGGTTGATGAATGAAGAGAATAAGAGGGAGAGAATGTTGGATGATGTAGGGATAGTGAATCATGAAGTACAATGGATTAGCAAGGAGGAAGTAAGGATAGCTATGAAGAGAATGAAGAATGGAAAGGCTGTTGGCCCAGATGACATACCTGTGGAAGCATGGAGGTGTTTAGGTGAAATGGCTGTGGAGTTTTTAACCAGATTGTTTAATGAAATCTTAGAAAGTGAGAGGATGCCTGAGGAATGGAGAAAAAGTGTTTTGGTACCGATTTTTAAGAATAAGGGTGATGTGCAGAGCTGTAGTAACTAGAGAGGGATTAAATTGATCAGTCACAGCATGAAGTTATGGGAAAGAGTAGTGGAAGCTAGGTTAAGAAGGGACGTGATGATTAGTGAACAGCATTATGGTTTCATGCCGGGAAAGAGCACTACAGATGCGATGTTTGCTCTGAGAGTGTTGATGGAGAAGTACAGACAATGTCAGAAGGAGTTGCATTGTGTTTTTGTAGACTTAGAGAAAGCATATGACAGGGTGCCTAGAGATGAGTTGTGGTATTGTATGAAGAAGTCAGGAGTGTCGGAGAAGTATGTAAGAGTGGTACAGGATATGTACGAGAATAGTGTGACAGTGGTGAGGTCTGCAGTGGGAGTGACGGATGCGTTTAAGGTGGAGGTGGGGTTACATCAAGGATCAGCTCTGAGCCCTTTCTTATTTGCAATGGTGATGGACAGGTTAACAGACGAGATCAGACAGGAGTCCCCATGGACTATGATGTTTGCAGATGACATTGTGATATGTAGTGAGAGTAGGGAACAGGTGGAGGAGACCCTGGAGAGATGGAGATATGTTCTAGAGAGAAGAGGAATGAAGGTCAGCAGGACTAAGACATAATATATGTGTGTGAATGAAAGGGAGGATAGTGGAATGGTGAGGATGCATGGCTTAGAGGTGGCGAAGGTGGATGAGTTTAAATACTTGGGGTCAATAGTTCAGAGTAACGGTGAGTGTGGAAGAGAGGTGAAGAAGAGAGTACAGGCAGGATGGAGTGGGTGGAGAGGAGTGTCAGGAGTGATTTGTGACAGACGAGTACCTGTAAGAGTGAAAGGGAAGGTCTACAAGACAGAGTTTGAGCTGGATGTGGCAGAGTTAAAGATGTTAAGATTTGCACTGGATGTGACGAGGGTGGACAGGATTAGGAATAAGTATATTAGAGGGTCAGCCCAGGCTGGAAGGTTTGGAGACAAAGCCAGAGACGCAAGATTACGTTAGTTTGGACATGTGCTGAGGAGGGATGCTGAGTATATTGGGAAAAGGATGCTAAGGATGAAGCTACCAGATAACAGGAAAAGAGGAAGGCCTAAGATAAGGTTTATGGATGTGGTGAGAGAGGACATGCAGGTGGTTGGTGTGACAGAGCAAGATGCAGAGGACAGAAAGAAATGGAAACAGGTGATCCGCTGTGGCGACCGCTAATGGGAACAGCCGAAAGAAGATGATGATGATGATGATATATATATATATATATATATATATATATATATATATATATATATATATATGTATATAAATACTGAATAACTACTCATATACCAATAACGTACAGATTTAACAAAGACATTAAATCATTTTAAAAATGTTTTACAAGTCTTGTTAACCTTGAATATAACAGCTACGAGCTTCAAGTAAAAACAACTTATCACAGAAAGTATAATAAGTAACGTAATATAAAACAGAGAAATGTTATAAGTATAGGCAGGGGTACAAATGCTCTTAATAAAGTATAATGTTACAGACCATATATAATAAAATTTGATTTCAAATACTTGCAAGAAATATAATATTATACTAAGTAACTAACTATATTAAAGTATTTTTTCAAATAACAAGGACATACTTAAAATTTTACCAACTAATAACTTGGTAGGACTAAATGAACTGTTTCACAGCAATAAAACAGTACTGTCCAAAAGCAGTTCCTCTAGTAATCACTTTAACTGCAGCACTGTTTAAATACAGCAATAGAAAGAAATTAATGTTTCAGTAGTAAACTATAGACATACCATCAATAAATGTATAAATTACCTGTTCTATGTAGCCAGAAATAGCATCCTAATTTTTTCAAACATTCTGACTCTTTAGCCTCAGTGAATCAGGGTTAAATGAGAGTACAGGAAGGATAATAAGACAAGGAGCACAGCAGAACCATAAAGTGAGTCAGTACATGACTTAACCAGTAGTCTAAGCCATCAGGTGAGTCAGTGCATGCCTTAACCAGTACTCTGAGCCATCAGATGAGTCAGTGCATGCCCTTATCAATTCTCTAACCCATCAACTGAATTAGTGAATGCATTAACCAGTACTCCTAGCCATCAGGTGAGTCAGTATATGCTTTAATTAGTACTCTAAGCCATAATCTGAGTCAGTGCATGGATTAACCAGTACACTGAGCCATCAAATGAGTTAGTGCATGCCTTCTCCAGTACTGTGAGCCATCAGATGAGCTAGTGCATGGCTTAACCAGTACTGCGAGAAATCAGTTGAGTCAGTGCATGCCTTAACCCATACTCTCAGCCATTAGATGAGTTAGTGCATGCCTTCGCCAGTACTGAAAGCCATCAGATGAGTCAGTGCATGCCTTAACTAGTTCTCTGAGCCTTCAAGTGAGTCAGTGCATGCCTTAGCCAATACTCTGAGCCATCAGGTGAGTCAGTGCATGCCTTAACCAGTACTGTCAGCCATCAGATGAGTTATTGCGTGCTTTTGCCAGTACTGCAAGCCATTAGATGAGTCAGTGCATGGTTTAACCAGTACTCTGAGCCATCAGATGAGTTAGCACATGCCTTAATTAGAAGTTATGTACCTACCATAACGTTCCATGTTAGTTGTCTTCTCTCGCCTTCTTTTTTGCTGGATGGGTTCGGAGCCAATCCTCGGCTCCGACTCGGCACTTGCTTTAGCTTGAGAACTCCTTTTACCAGCTCGAGGCACCCCTATATCCCATGATGCAAGGCGGAACTACCTCAGATCTCGTTTGGTAGCTAACCTACCCTGCTAAAGACTATCCTAACATAATTAGGAACACAAGTTCCTAATAGAAATCCTCATATGAAGGCTCAGGAGGAAACAACCTAATAGGAACTCTTCAAGATCTGTCCAGGCCAGGGGGAAGGAGGGAGGGACGCAAGAAAGAAGGCGAGAGAAGACAACTAACATGGAACGTTATGGTAGGTACATAACTTCTAAATGTTAAGTTGTCAATCTCGCCTTCATTCTTGCTGGATGGGACCGCGTCCCTAGCACCTGTATCCCGGGTGGCTCAATGGAACAGACTCTTGAGAACTGTGGAACCAAAACTGGCCCTGTCTCTGGAGGCCAAGTCCAATTTGTAATGAGAGACAAAGGTATGAGGCGTGGCCCAAGTAGCTGCTGCACAAATGGTATCAATGGGTAGTCTATCCTGAAAAGCTGCAGAAGTGGATAGACTCCTGGTTGAGTGTGCTTTTGGCTTAGAAGATAGCTGCTTGCCTCTGAGAGAGTACACAAAGGAAATGGTGGAAGTCAACCATCTGGATAAGGTCACTTTAGAAACTGGAAGACCTATCCTGTTTTCTGCATAGGAGACAAATAATTGGTCCGATTTTCTGAATTGTTTAGTTCTATGCAAATAGTACCTGAGCTGACGATGGACATCCAAAAAATGCAGTTTCTGTTCAGCTCTGTCGGAATAGTTTGGGAAAAAGACTGGTAGGTCTATAGATTGGTTAATGTTGGTTTGAGATACGACTTTGGGGAGAAAGGAAGGGTTAGTTCTTAATGATACCCTGTCCTTATGAAAAAACAAATAAGGGGAACGAATGCAGAGAGCTTGAATCTCAGAAACCCTTCTTGCAGAAGTGACAGCCAGTAAAAATATAGTTTTCCAGGTCAATAACTTCAAAGAACATGAAGCAGACGGTTCGAAGGGAGGTAGTATCAAGGATGCCAACATTAAGTTTAGATCCCATTGCGGAGGAGGATGCTTTATAGGTGGTTTTAGGAGAAAAACTCCTCTCAGAAAGGCCTTGCATAATCTATGAGACATAATGTTATTGTCATGCAAGCCAACATGATACTTGGAAATAGCAGCCAGTTGTACTTTGACTGTAGATGACGAGGATCCTGAATGAAAAACCTCCGCCAGGAAATCTAAAACCGAATGTACAGGAGCAGTAAAGGGATCAATATTTCTGGAATTTGCCCAAATAGAAAAACGTCGCCACTTGCTAGCATAAACAGTCCTAGTGGACGACTTCAAAGAAGACACTAAAATGTCTCTGACTGAGTCAGAAATCATCGTTAGCCTGGCTAGGGAAGGAAGTGGAGCAACCAAGCAGTGAGGTTGAGAGAATGAATGGCCCGGTGCTGCTGACCCGACTGGTGGATCAAGAGATCCGGAACTGGGTCCAGATGCCAGGGCTGCACCAGAAGGTGACGATGCAGAGACGGAAACCAAATTTGTCGAGGCCAATATGGGGCAATGAGGATCAACTTGGCTCTCAAAACGGTGGCTTTCTGAATGACTTTTGGAATCAAGGGAAAGGGAGGAAAAGCGTATAGAAGTCCCCGGGGCCAATCCTGGGTTAGAGAGTCTCTCAGGGGTTGGCCTGGAAGGGGAAAGAGAGTGAAAAAATCGGGGCACTTGTTGTTTTGAGGAGTAGCAAAAAGATCGCAACAAGGAGTGCCCCACTTCAGAAAAATCTGATCCACTACAGATTGATTGAGAGACCACTCGTGAGGCATCAGAATGGATCTGCTCAGCCTGTCCGCCAATAGGTTGGACCTGCCGGGGATGTGCGTTGCTATCAGAAACCGCTGAGAAGAGATCGCCCATTGCCAAAGTCTGAGAGCTTCTCGACATAACGGATAGGACCTGGTCCGCCCTGTTTGTTGATGTACCAGACCACGGACATGTTGTCCGTTTGTACTGCAATAGTCCCGTGGGAAGAAAGTCGTTGAGGGCTTGCAACGTTAAAAGCACTGCTCTCATCTCCAGGACATTTATGTGCAGATGGTATTCTATGGGTTGCCACGTCCGTGGACCATCCTGCCCTGATAATGCCCCCACCCGATCAGAGAGGCATCCGTAGTGACTGTGGCAACTGGAGGAGGGGAATAAAGGGTCGGCCCTGATGAAGAAGAGGAGAAGATATCAACCAGTTCAGATGAGCTCTGCACAACTATGTGACCAAGATTTCGTGCCTCATCGGGAGACTGTGGTACGACCACTGCGTGAATAGCATCCACTGCAGAAGACGCATGTGGAAGCGAGCCAGTGGTAGAAGAACAATGGCCGCAGCCATAAGACCTAGAACCTTCAGTATAAATCTGGCTTTGATCTTGTTGCTTTGCAATAGAAGCCGAGCAATTTTGGATGTCCAGAATTCTTTGATCTGTTAGTCTGGCTAACATTTTGACGGTGTTTAATTCTGCGCCTATAAAGGTGATAGATTGGCAAGGCAGCAGAGAAGATTTTTCAAATTTACTGAAATTCCCAAACTCCTGCAAAGCTGTAGAGTGTAGTCTCTGGACTGAAGAAGCTGACACTTGGTGGTGGTGGAGAGGAGCCAGTCGTCCAAGTAGGGAAACACCTGGAATCCTTGACGTCTCAGATGAGCTGTGACCACTGCCATGCATTTGGTAAACACTCTGGGGGCTGAAGTGAGGCCAAAGGGCAGTGCTCTGAATTGGTAATGACTGGTCCCTAGCCGAAAGCGGAGAAACCTTCTGGAGTGTCTGTGAATCTTTATGTGATAGTACGCATCCTAAAGGTCTATAGAGCACATCCAGTTGTCCTTGCCCAGAAAGGGCAGAATGGACTGAAGCGTGACCATCCAGAATCTTGCCTTCTTGACAAATCTGTTTAGATTGCTCAGGTCTAATATTGGTCTCCAATCTCCCATCCTTTTGGGGACCAAAAAGAATCTCAGTAGACGCCGGATCCTACCTGGTCTGCCGGCACAGTCTGGACGGCTCTTTTTTCTAGGAGCTTTGAAACCTCCTGTTCTGCCAAATCCCTTTGACCGGGTGAGATGTCTGGAAGGGATTGAAGAGTCTGAAACCTTTCGAAGGGGATTTTGTAACCCTTGGATATGATCGACTGTACCCACATCTCTTGAGATAGGATTGCCAGGCTACTGGGTACAGCGAAATCCTTCCCCCGACTGCCTCCAAGGGTGGACAGTCGGGCAACACCTCAGGGATGCTGAAATGGCTTCTCAGGAAGAGACTCCCTGTTGCCCTGGTTCTGAGGACCCCCCCCTGCCTCTAGGGCGGCGTCTATTATTGTTACCCCCTCTGCCTCTGGGGGTAAACTGACCACGTGCGTCCGGTGTAGCTCCTTGGGCTTTACGGAACCACATCTTCCCCCCCTTCTGACCCTTGGGATATGGTCTGGAAGGAGTGGAAAACTGGACTCCAACGGCGGAAAGAGTTTTACCGTCCTGCTCACACCTGGTCAAGGTATCCTTCACCTGAGGTCCGAACAAAGCCGAACCATCAAAGGGGGTATTAGTGAAGGACGCCTTAAAGGTCCACAAAATTACAAAGCCGCATCCAGGCTTGGCGTCTAAGAGCAACTCCTGTGCCTGCGGGCCTGCTCGCTCCATCGGCCGCATAGGATATGAGCCGCATGGAGAAGTTAGATATGGAATTCAGGATTGCAAGCTGCGAGGCAATCTTTTCTTGAGCCCCAGCAGCAGAAGGATCCTGGACTACTTCACCCAGTTCCTTGAGAATATCTCGTTGAAGCCTGGTGAAGTGACAAAGGTAGTTCAGCGAACGCATAGCAAAGGTCGCTGAAGAAAACATCCTCTTTCCATACCTGTCCATGGTCCTAGAATCCTTGTTAGGAGGATGGACAGGTACTGAAGGATCCGCCAGTTCCTTCTTAGTGGCCGCCACCACCATAGCATCCACAGAGACACCTTTGGAAAGGAACTGTTTGTCCGTAGGGGCCGTGATGATTTGGATGGTCTCCTGGGGACAGGTTCCACAGAATCTGGAGCCGCCCATGCCTTCCGAGCCACTACCTGCATAAGTGGGTCAAAAGACGGAGACACCCAGGAGATGGAGGGTCGGGATCCAAAAGCCTCCAGGTATACCGACTCATCCTCAGAGGGATCAATGGCTGGCCAATTCCCCCTCTGTTTGAGGAGCTCAAGGATGTCTGAAAAAGAGACATCCTCAGAGGGGGATCGTGGGGAACCCTCTGACTCATCTAAGTCGGTATCCGATGTAGTAGACTCGGGGGAGTCTGTGTGTTTCCTCTTACACGTCCTCTTCCGCGGGGTTCACCTGCAGGATCAGGAGAAACTTCGGAAGAGGAGGAAATTCCCAATGGGAAACCTGGGGCGATGGATCCCTGGGCCTGAGAGCAAGAGGCTGGCAAGAGGCGTCTGCAGGCACTGATGAGGGAGGAGCTAGAGGGATGGACCGTTGACCAGGCTCAGAGGCCAGGACACTCCTCATCACCTCAAAGGCTCCCCTCCCCGGGAGGCCGGAATATCCCGCTCGAGGAAACAGGAATGCCCGGCTCCACTGAGAGGGAAGGCTCCGAGGCGATGTCGGCGCCGAGCTTACCAAAGCCGAAGCCCGAGAGGGAGAGCGGGGTCGGACAAGGGTCCGATGCCACTAGCCCCCTCAGAGCCGACAAGGGAAACCCGACGACCGGATCCCTCCAAAGAAGGTCTCAAGGAAGAGATCGGAGCCGAGGATGACGGAGCCGAAGGATGTATCGGCTCCGGCACCGAAACAGTCGCTGTCCCGAGAAGCTCCGGCTCCGAACTCTGATGTGGAGTCGGAGGAGGAAGTTCAAGGGGTGAGGCTATAGCCGAAGTCTGTTGAGACGGGCTATGGAGCATTTGGGCCAGTGCCTGAGACTTCAACAGCCTGCTTACCACCCTCTCTAAGTCATGGTCAGACAGCCTGGAAGATCGCGAAGATCGGCTCCGATGGCTCCGCTCCAACAAAAGAGGAGACCCCGGAGCCGAGTGGATACTCAGTAACGAAGAGGACCGAGATCTCTTTCGGGACGGAGCCATCGGAGCCGAAGTCCCCTGAACTCCAGATGGAGCCGAAGGTTTCTCGGCTCCGATGCTGGATAAAGTGTCGGCTCCAGCCAGAGCCGACAAGGCTACAGTAGATAAGGTATCGGAACCAGCCGGCACCGAACCCACTACTTTCAAGGTAGATACATCGGTTCCAGCGGGCGATCTCGGCTCGATGGGCGGAGCCACCGGAGGAGGCTTGGATACTGAAGCCTGAGCCTTCGGTGGCTTAGAAGGTTTCCCAGACCCTGCTTTAGAGGGAGAACCTTCTGGCTTAAGTAAGCCACGGAGGATAAGCTTATTCCTCCTTTCCTGCAAGACTCTCTGGCTAAAAGAGTGACACAAAGCACAGGAGTCCTGCAGGTGCAAAGGCCCCAGGCAATAAACACAAGAAGTGTGACCGTCTGTCAGAGACATTTTCTGACAGCACGAGTCACACTTCTTGAAGCCTGAGACCTTGCCTTCCCTAGACATATCCTAGGAGGAAGTAACACACACAAACCCCAACAAACACACAAAATTAATCCCCTACACACAACACACAGGAAGGGATTAACAACTGGGGTTTTAGGCCTAACTAAAACTTTACACTAAAGGTTATAAAAAGGTTATAAAAGTTTGAAAAACAAGGGAATAGGGTGGGCTGTAATTCACTACAGACTATACTATGAATAAAAGGGGAAAATAAAACCCTAACTAAGCTTCTCTTTCTTTAACAAGAAATTCACTTACCTCTGCTGGTAAAGGAGACCTCTTTCGCTAAGCGGCAAACGAGATCTGAGGTAGTTCCGCTTTGCATCATGGGATATAGGGTTGCCTCGAGCTGGTAAAAGGAGTTCTCAAGCTAAAGCAAGTGCCGAGTCGGCTCCGAACCCATCCAGCAAGAATGAAGGCAAGATTGACAACTTAACATCTAGTACTGTGAGCTATCAGGTTTGTAAGTGCATGCATTAACCAGTACTCTGAGCCTTCAGGTGAGTCAGTGCATGCCTTAGTCAGTATTCTGAGCCATCGGGTAAGTCAGTGCATGCCTTAACCAGTACCCTGAGCCATCAGGTGAGTCAGTGCATGCCCGTATCAAGCCTCTGAACCATCAATTGAATTAGTGAATGCTTTAACCAGTACTTCTAGCCATCAGGTGAGTCAGTATATGCTTTAACGAGTACTCTAAGCTATAATCTGAGTCAGAGCATGCATTAACCAGTACGCTGCACCATCAAATGAGTTAGTGAATGCCTTCACCAGTACTGTGAGCCATAAGATGAGCTAGCACATGGCTTAACCAGTACTGTGAGCCATCAGATGAGTCAGTGCATGCCTTAACCAGTACTCTGAGCCATCAGACAGGTTAGTGCATGCCTTAACTAGTACTGTGAGCTATCAGGTGAGTAAGTGCATGCCTTAACCAGTACTCTGAGCCATCATGTGAGTGAGTGCATGACTTAGCCAGTACTCTGATCTATCAGGTGAGTCAGTGCATGCCTTACCAATACTCTGAGCCATAATACCCTGCAAGGGAAGGCTGGATGGGCACAGTAGAAAATTGCTTTATTTAGGAAAATCAAGAAAACTTTAAATGTATAACCATAATAATTTTGACAGTGAATATGAGTATATGTCTAATAAGACAGCTTGGAAAAGGCCCGAGTAGCAGCAGGATGGAAGTTGTAGTGCTTCTGAGACTTATAATACTTTGCTTCAAAAACAAAAGTAATGATAGAAGAATAGCTTTTTTGGAGCTAATGGGGAAAGCAGGTTGATTAAATTATCAAATGATGAAAGTCATAAGGAATCTGTCTTGTTGGAAGTAAAACCTAGTAAGATTACTTGCCCTATACAGTAAGCTTATAAAATGGTAGTATAAGAACAGCAAGTTTATTTACTCCATTTGTTAACTGGGTAAGTATCCTAGTCCAGGGACCCTTTCCAGCACAAATCTAGGTCAGAAGGGGCAAAGCATATTGAAAAACTAAGTTATGATAACATAAACAGACTAGTTTTAACAATTATAGTACTTAAGATGTATGATAAAATGTATTTCCTTGTGAAAAAAAAATAGAACCAGATCTATTCATGTATATATATATATATATATATATATATATATATATATATATATATATATATGTGTGTGTGTGTGTGTAGATGCGTCTATATGTATATGTCTATGTATGTATATATATATATATATATATATATATATATATATATATATATATATATATATATATATACTAGCTCCTAGTACATTTATCTTTTCTCCCCTGAATTTAACTTAATTAAAGATCAGTCCTAAACTACAAAAGAAAGACTAAGAAACGTTTTCCTGCCCATTCTTCCCCACTCTACCTGCTACTTTCCACTTTTATTGCACTCAGCTGTCCTTTACTATCACTACCACTGTATCCTCCCCTCCATACTTACCATTTCCAACTAAAGTACTTCAGTAGTCAGCTGCTCACAGATTGTTTTGCTGACATTTCTTTGGTTACCTGTCCAAACCTGCACCATTCACCCTGCAGGCTCACTCCACTCCCCTATCATACCCCCAATTCCCACCCACCCCTAGAGGTCCTACCCTTATACCTCCAATGCCACACCCCCATCCCTAGTCATTCAATCACATCCTCCTACTCATTAAAGTACTAATTACAATACTTCCACTCACTTACATATACTCATTAAATTACTAAGTACAAATCATCCAATTGATATACTTTAAAGTAATACGATACTAAGTGGAACCTCCCCTCTACCATCCTCTTTACAATTCCTTACCCCTAGTAACTTATTTACATTTTCCCTCACTATGCCAACACCTCCAATGTCTAAACACACAAAAAAGAAGTTATGTACTCACCATAACATTCCATCTGAGTAGGTAACTTCATTTGTCTGCAACCTGTGGGTATCGGATCCGATTTGGATCCAAGCTGACAGCTTTCCAAGCTAATAGATCTGAGCTCCAAGCTCCTCCCCTACCCATAATGCCCTGCCATCTCCCTCTAACCCTCAGATCGAGTTTGCCAGAAAAAGAACAATAGTAAATTCTATAACCCAGAATCGGTTACAATACGTTCCAGTGATATCAATGGAATGAAGACATATCCTGATTCTTTGATAACAAACTAAAGGTCCAGGGGATGGAGGGTGGGTCGGTTGCAGACAAATGAAGTTACCTACTCAGATGGAACGTTATGGTGAGTACATAACTTCTTTATCTGAAGTAGTTAACTTCATTTGCTCAGCAACCTGTGGGACAGAGTCCCCAGCTACCAGTAACTTGGGAGGCTCTTATGGAAGGATATTCCAGAGCACTGCTGAGCCAAACGATGCACGTCCCTTGGATATTAAATCCAATTTGTAGTGTGTAATAAAAGTATGAGAGGAAGCCCAAGTAGCTGCTGAGCAAATGTCATCCAAAGAAACCCTTAACCAGAAGGCTGCAGAAGTGGCCATAGATCGGGTAGAATGGGCTCGCACTCTCAGGGGCTCAGGACGACCAGAACTTGTGTAAGCTAGGAGAATGCATTGGGAAATCCATCTAGCTAAGGTTACTTTAGTGACTGGCTTCCCCAGACAAGATTTTGCAAAGGAAACAAAAAGTTGATAAGATTTTCAAAGATCTACTGTTCTGTTCAAGTAAAAATGTAACTGTCTGTGAACATCCAGACAATGAAGTCTGTATTCTCCTTTGTTTTGAAAACTTGGAAAGAAGACAGGTAGATTGATGGACTGGTTGATGTTGACTTCTGAAGCCACTTTGGGCAGAAAAGAGGGATTAGTCCTGAGTGAGACCCTGCCTTTATGAAAAATGATGTGGGGAGGTTTACTGCAAAGAGCATGAAGCTCCGATATTCTTGTAGCAGAAGTAATGGCAATCAGGAAGGCCGTTGTCCAGGATACATATTTTAAGTCGACTGAAGCCGCGGGTTCAAAAGGAGGCCCAGTCAGAGCTTGAAAAACTAGGGTAAGATCCCATGGAGGGACTGGATCTTTAATAGGGAGTCTTAACAAAAAGGTTCCTTTCAGGAATGCTTTGCATATTTTGGAGGACGCTAGAGGCCCTGAACTGTTTCCAATGTGGTAGTGAGAAATAGCTGCCAACTGAACTTTAATAGTAGAAGCAGTGGATCCTTGATCAAAGGTATGTGAGAGAAAGTCTAGGACTGCTGGGGTAGGAGCCTTGAAGGGGTCTAAATTCCTGTGCTCCGCCCAGACAGAGAAACGTTTCCATTTACTCTTGTAGATTTTCCTGGTAGATGGTTTATGGGCGGCCATCAGGATGGCTTTAACCGAAGATGATATTCTGGGAGTCCTAGCCATTAAGGGAACTGGATCAACCAAGCTGAGAGTTTGACATAGTCCAGATTGGGGGTCTTCAATCCTAAAGGATGAGAGATCAGATCTGGATTTGGATCTAAAATCCCGCAGGTAAGGGAACCAGGTTTGACGAGGCCAGAATGGGGCTATGAGGATAATTCTACACCCAACCGATGAGCTTTCTGCAAGAACTTTGTCATCAATGGAAGAGGAGGATAAGCATACAGAAGACCGGATGGCCAAGTATGAACTAGAGCATCTCTGGGGGCTTCCCCTGGTAGGGGAATCATAGCGAAGAACTCGCTGCACTTTGTGTTCGAAGGTGAGGCGAGGAGATCGCAGCAGGGTTGATCCCATTGGAGGAAGATTTGTTTCGCTACTGCTGGGTTCAGAGACCACTCGTAAGGTGAGAGGATCATTCGACTCAACCTGTCCGCCAAGATGTTTGACTGACCCGGGATGTGAGTTGCTATGAGAAAGCGGTTGGTGGATATTGCCCATTCCCATACTCTCATTGCCTCCCTGCAAAGTGGATAGGATCTGGTTCCCCCCTGTTTGTTTATGTACCAGACTACTGACATGTTGTCTGTTTGAAGTGCAATAGTTCCTGGAGGGAGAAGGGGATGGAGAGCCTGTAATGCTAGAAGCACCGTCCTCATCTCCAGGACATTGATATGCAGTGAGATCTCTGTGAAAGTCCACATGCTTTGGACGGATCTGCCCATGCAATGCCCCCCCCCCCACTTGAGGAGAGATGCGTCCATGGTCAACGTGACTTGGGGAGGGGGTATAACAAAGGGGCGGTCTTCTCGAAGGTCTTTGGAGCGGAGCCACCAAAGAAATGACTCCCTGCAAATCCTGCTGAGAGGAATAGGTGTAGACAGGGGTTGACAGAGAATGGACCATTGCACTTGTAATGTCCATTGAAGGATCCTCATCTTGAGGCGAGCGAAGGGGGACAGATTGATGACCACTGCCATAGATCCCAGGGCCCTCAGGACTAGTTGGGGGAGCTGATGATTGTAAGAGGTCTAGAATGTGAAGGCTTAGATTGCAAACCCTGTTCTCTGTCAGAAAAACTCTGGATTGAGTAGTGTCTATCCTGGCCCCTATGAATTCCAAAATTTGAGTAGGTTGAAAGGAGGATTTCTGGTGGTTTATCATAATCCCTAGGTGGCGGGCTAGGTGTAAGAAGTAGTCCATGCCTGAGCAGAATTAATGCCTGGTGGGGGCGGTTAGGAGCCAGTCGTCCAGGTATGGAAAGGCCTGTATTCCCTGAAGCCTCAGGTGGGCCCCTACAACTGCCATGACCTTGGTGAACACCCTGGGGGCTGTGGTGAGACCGAAGAGTAGGACCTTGAACTGATAATGGCTAACTCTCAGCCGAAAGCGGAGGAATGTTCTGGATGGTCTGTCCATCAGAATGTGGTAGTACACATCCTTGAGATCTATTGAGCACATCCAGTCATTCTTCTGCAAAAGTGGCAGAATGGATTGAATAGTGACCGTCCGGAATTTTTCTTTGGCGACTGACAGGTTCAGTGTTGACAGGTCGAGAATGGGTCATAAGTCCCCCATCTTTTTTGGCACCAAAAAGAACCTGGAGTAGAAGCCTGATCCAGATTGCTAAGGGGGGACACGCTGGATAGCTCTTTTTCTTAGCAGCTCTCGAATTTCTGATGCTGCTGCCTCCCTCTGATTGGGTGGGACATCGGGGAGTTTTGTTGATCGGGGATGGTGAGATAGGAAAGGAATTGAATAGCCTCTGGATATGATTTGGAGCACCCAGCGATCTGTTGTGCCGAGAAGCACCCCCCGACTGCCTCCAGAGAGGAGCAGTTGGGCAACCCCTCAGGCCTGCTGTGCTGGTCAATCTGAAAAAGGTTCTTGCGACCCAAATTTCTTTGTACCCCCTCTGCCCCTGGGTCAGCATCCACCCTGTCCTCCTCTGCCTCTGAAGAACGAGGAATCCAGAGCGAAACAGGATTGTTGAGCTTTTCGGAACCACATCTTCTTCTGTCCTCTTTGGTTCCTGGAATAGGACCTCTGAGGAGCCAAGAAGCGGATCCTGATGGCAGACGTCTTCCCGTCTTTCTCACTCTGGAGAAGCGTGTTGCGGACGGTTTTGCAGAACATCGTAGAACAGTCAAACGGGGCATTTGCGAAGGATGCCTTGAAGGGTTCCACAAAGTCGCAGAGATGGAGCCAGGCTGTCTATGTAACGACGCCCGTTCTGCTAGCTCTAGCCGCTCCTTCCGTAGCATGGGAGAGGAGCCGCATAGATGTGTTGGTGATTGACTTGAGAGTGGCCATTCGAGCAGAGAAGGTCCGCTTGTCCTCGGCCAACATGGACTCTGGGGGTGACCCAGCGTACTCTTTAATCAGGTCCCGCTGTAGCCTAATCACATGTGCCATATAATTCAGTGACCTTACAGAGAAGGTCTCTGAAGAGAACATCCACTTTCCCAAACGGTCCATCATCCGAGACTCCTTGTCTGGAGGATGCACAGAGAAACTCTCCTGCGCTAATTCCTTTTTAGTGGCAGCCGCCACCACCATGGCATCCACCGGGGCACCCTTGCTCCAAACTGTCCTGTCCATGGGAGGGCTAAGGATCCTGTCCAGTCTCTTGGGAATTGGCTCAACAGTGTCTGGCTCCTTCCATGCCCTGGTAGTTATGAGGTCTACCAGGGGGTCGGTGGGAGGGGACACCCAAGAAGTAGATGGGCCTGCATGAAATGCCTCCAGAAACACAGACTCATCCGAGGAAGGTTTTTGGGCAGACCACCCCCCTCTAATACGTAACATTTCCATAATGTCTCCGAAGGAGACGTCTTCAGGGGGGTGACCTTGGGGAACCTTCCCCTTCCTCTAAGTCTGTGTCCTCTGTGAGGGACTCGGGTGAGTCCAAGTACCTCCTCTTGCACTTCTGTTTGTGAGGGACCTCCTCGGGGGGGGGGGGGGCTGTCCAAAGAGGCCTCACCAACAATGTCCTGTTCCTCTACTGGAACAATCTGGGACGTAGGCACAGGCTGTCCCTGAGGTCGGATGATGGAGTAAAGGCCAGTCTGAGTGGGAATGGCGAGTGGATCCGAAGCAAGAGCCTGGGGTCTCGAATCTCTCAAAAGGACCCTCTCCACGACATCGAATGCCGAGGGGGAACTGCTTTCCCTTGGAACCGAAAGCATTCCCCTCAGATCCGACATGCGGATCGGCGCCAAAGGTGACCCGACTGGATCTGAAAGGGTAGTGTGCCCCAACCTTGATGGAGCCGAAGGCCCGCTGACCCTTTTGGATCTGACCTTCAGCTCACAGCCCCGAGAGCTCGGATCTGAAAATGGACCTGACAGACTCGAGGGTACAGTCGGCGCCGAAGTAGGGAACACTGTCGGAGCCGACCCTACCCTGGCTCCGAAGCTAGTCGGATCCGACAGCTCCAAACCCCGAAAGCGGGTCGGAGAAGGAGCAATGGGGGCAAAAAAAAGGTGTCGAGCTCCCCCCAGCGGGGGGGGGGGGGTGAGGCAAGAGCACTCCCATCTGCATCTGGGCCTGAAGAAATCGACGCATCATCCGGTCCATATCAGCATCTGATAAACTTCTTGTGGATCTAGATGAGGCCTCCGAAGTCAGATGGGAAGGCCGCCTGGATGACCTCGAGGGTGACTGGGTCTCCTCCTCCGGCTCCGGGGAGAAACGTGGAGAGTGGAGCCGAGAGGGGGAAGGCCCGGATACCTTGAGGGGAGAGGCAAGCTGTTTAGACGGCGGAGCCGAAGGGGTCGAGTCGGAACGCCTCTTATGACTGCGATGCCTTTCCTTCTCTCTGCCCCTATCTTTTCTATCTTTTTTCCTGATGTCCCTTTCCTCCTGGGTCGATGAGGGAGGGTGAGTCCTGGCCAGGGGATCAGGAGCGGCAGGTGGGGCAGCTGCAGCTGCGGCCGGCGCCACCGAGGAAGACGAAGCAGAGTCTGGAGGCAAAAGGCCCGCCAGAGTAAGCTTCAATCTCCTATCTTTCAAAGCCCTGGGGTTGAAGACTGCACAAATAGTGCAGCCCAAAGAGAGGTGATCAACCCCCAGGCAATGGAAACACCGAGTGAGACCATCCGCCGGGGACAGCTTATGGCCACACTTGGTACATTTTGAGAAAAAGGCTTTAGGGCCTTCAGCCATTGCAAAAGAAAAAAGGAAAAAGTAGGCCCACAAGCACACACCTTCACACACACAGAGGGGGGAGGGGAATAAAACTAAGTTAACTAAAATTCAAAAGAACTACCCAAAAGAGACTATAGAGACAGGGGAAGTTCACACACACAAAGTTATAGAAAAATCTGACAGAAATTCAAGGTTTACATTCTAAACTTACAGCACTATGCCCGGAGCTCATTCAGAGAAGCTTATGGAAGCCGTGGCAAACGAGATCTAAGGGTTAGAGGGAGATGGCAGGGCATTATGGGTATTGGGGAGGAGCTTGGAGCTCATATCTATTAGCTTGGAAAGCTGCCAGCTCGGATCCGATTCGGATCTGATACCCACAGGCTGCTGAGCAAATGAAGTTAACTACTTCAGATCTATTTTTCTTACATTTACTATCTACCTACCTACCTTTACTATCTATACACTATGTCCTAAGTACAAACATCAAACCTTGACAATCTTTAACCGTCCCTTTAAGGAAACTTCCCTAACAAATCTGGCACCTTCTCTAAACCACATAAATATTACATCGACACCCACCTCTCTACTGCCAAAGTTTCATCGTTTACTCCACATTAACTATAACCAACCCAAAAAAACACAAAACACATCCTGTAAATTCCTGAATATCATACATAGAATCGACAAACTCAAACTACTAGACAGTGATATTCATCCTCAACCCTGGTCCCAACACCACAAGCACCACTAACCTCCATAAACCAAATCCCTCTACCTCTCAAACCCCTACAAGAACATCTAACTCTCTCCTTATAGCACACCTCAATTTACGGAGCTTAAATAATAAAGTTGCCCACCTCCATGCCCTCTTAGACGTACACTCCTTTGACATCCTTTGCCTGATAGAAACATGGTTAAAACCTGTAACTCAAGACAATGAAATCACCCCACCTGGATACAATATCTTGAGAATAGACCGCAAAACCAAAAAGGGTGGGGGGTAGCAATACTATATAAAACAGAGCTACAAGTTACATCAATTAGATGTGCAACCACCTTCTATTAATAACACTGAAATCCTTATTTCTAAACTCCAGATCAACACCTATAAATCCATCTATATCATATGCTCCTATTTCCCTCCTGGTAATAACATAAACACTCTTGAAAATATCCTTTCCTGACTCTCAACTAACTTCCCACAGGAAACCATAGTGCTGGGTGACTTTATTATTGACTGGAACACCTGCATCTCAGCCAACCATACTACCCATATAAACCTTTATTGTTTTCCCCAAACTATTACCTCCCCCACCAGGATCCATAAACCTAACAATAAAGAAACCACTTTAGACTGGATACTAATAAATAGTCACCCCCTCTCATATAAAGTTGGTACCCTTCCTGATGACATCAGTGACCACTCACTGACCTATATAATCAGGAAAAAGATCAATTCTCACAAGCCATCCATATATAGAACTATTCTATCCAACAAAAACTTTAACCTTGTGAACTTCCATACTGAACTTAAAGCATGTGATTGGTCACCCCTAAAACACCTCCAACTAGACAAAGCAGTGTCTTACTTTAATGCTAAATTCTTAGAAATCCTGGACTACCATACCCCTACCCGCTCAAGCAGAAATAGGACTAAAACTGCTCCATGGCTTACAAAAGAGACAAGGCATAAAATTCTACTAAGAAATAAAATCTGGGCCAAATGGCGAACAACAAAAAACCCAGCAGATCATCAAGCATTTAGACAGCTGAGTAATGCTACCAAAAAATCAATACTTCTAGATAAAAAAACTTTTACCATCACAGCCAGCAAACTCACTAACATAAACCACAAAAGTTCTGGGCAGGAATAAATAGACTCCTACATCCAGGCCAGTCCAAAACTCCAACCCCAACAGGCTCCACTCATGACAATTCCAAGCATATTGCTAATGCCTTTAATACCTTCTTTAATGACGCCGTCCAACCTCTAGCTAATTCATTACCTCCTGTTAGCACAAGCCTGTCATCCTCCTTGACTAGTTTACCTCCCTCATGTCATTTACAACCAGTCCCAACATCCTTCATCTGCACTCTTCTTCAAAAACTCAAACCTTGTACCCCCTCAGCTGACCTTCTACCAGCAGAATATCTGCAGATAGCAGCAACAGTAGTAGCCTTTCCTATTTCCATCCTAATAAATAGAACCATTACTGAAGGAACCATCCCATCTATCTGGAAAATCTCCCACATTATCCCACTACATAAGGGTGGCAACTCAACTGAACTCTCAAACTATCGCCCAATAGCTTTACTCTCTCCTTTACCAAAAATAATGGAAAAATGTATCCACCGGCAACTACTAGACCACTTACTGCAAAATAACTTACTAGCTAACTGTCAGCATGGCTTCAAGCCTTTCCACAGTACCACCACGGCCCTCTTATCCTTTTCTGACTGCATTAACAAAAATCGTAAAAACAATACTCTATCCTCTGCACTCTTTATCAACCTATCAAAAGCCTTTGATATGGTTAACCATCAGCTACTTATGAATATACTTAAGTCTCTCTCACTAGATACACAGGCATTACAATGGTTTAAATCCTACCTAGAAAACAGACAACAGACCATGCTTTGGAAGAATATACTATCCTCACACCTTCCTATTACCCTAGGCATCCCTCAAGGCTCAGTCTTGGGTCCTCTCCTTTTCTCAAATTTTCTCAGTGATCTAAATGTAATAATTCCTCAAGCTACATGTATACAATATGCTGACGACTCCACACTAATATGCTCCGCCACCTCTTTACCTGAACTCCAGTCCCTTACCCAAACAGTGCTTAATATAGTAGAAAACTGGTTCTTACAGCACAGCCTCCTCCGGAACCCCAAAAAGACAAAACTACTACTCTTCACTCCCGCATAATAGTCCTCCACAATTGACTTCACAGTTATATCCAACAATGGTATTGTCATATCTCCCGACCCAACCACCAAGCTCCTAGGTGTAACAATAGACCATAACCTTAACTTTGACACACATATTAACATAACAAAAAAATCAGTTAACAGAAAACTAGGCTCCCTCTACAAGATTAAACCCTTCCTTACTCCAACAGCTAGAACAACTATTGCCCATACCCATCTAATCTCTACCCTCCTCTACAACTCTCCCATTTATACCAATCTATCAAAAAACAACCTCAACAAACTGGCTACCTCCTACAATAACATTGCCAGATTTGCTACTGGTTCCTCATTTAGAACTCACCACTGTCAAAACCTAAAGTAATTACATTGGCTGGAACTACATAATCAACTTCAGTTTCACCAAGTTATTATTGCCCACAATATCCTTTATCATCCCAATAATACTCCAATACTTACTAGCCTTCAAACCTCTTATAATAATCTGACAACCCTTCGCTCAGCAAATAAAGTACTAGTAATTACACTTAAATCCAAAAATAAGGCTGGAGATTCACTTTTCTCCAATACCGTGGGTAAAACCTGGAATCTGCTTCCCAGGGAACTCTCATCTCTTTCTTCAGTGCAACTCTTCAAAAAGCAACTTAGAGAATACCTTAAAAACCACTGGTTATGCCCATGTAGTAACCCAGACTAATAATACCCTCCAACTATGTCTAAACTCTACCTATCTAACCATTTGCGATTTTTATATCTCTTTCATTAGCCACAGACAGTAGATCCAGTTAAGCTAACTAAAGTCTTTAAAAACTTACTCTTATATAGGAACCACTACAGAGTATGAACTTGTATTGTAAATAATTTTATTGTATGAAAATATGTCCACATATATATATATATATATATATATATATATATATATATATATATATATATATATATATATATATACATATAGAGTGTTTTTTCTCTTTCTTCGTATTATATGCTACTTTAAAAGTTCCTATGCTGCTATATAAAAATTGTATGCTACACTGCAAAATAATACTGTACCTGAAGTTGCTATAATTTGCAATAATGTGTTTTTGTTCCTCTTTCTTTATTATATGCTACTTTAAAAGTTGCTGTGCTGCTATATAACAATTATATTCTGCACCATAAATTAGTACTGTACCTGAAGTTGCTAATATTTTTTGTTTATTTGGAGCTTATCTCCCCGGGCCTCTACTGAAAATGGACATATATCCAGTTGGATTAGCCCGGTCAACAAATGTAAAATAAATAAATAAATTATATATATATATATATATATATATATATATATATATATATATATATATATATATATATATATATATATATATATATATATACATGCATATAAATCTATATATATATATATATATATATATATATATATATATATCTATAGATTCACTTCAGAATCTCGGAATTCTGAAACATTGAATTTCATATGACCAAGACTACTATATGATCGATATTTTGGAATATCAAAATTCCGAAACAAATCCAAAAAGCCCCCCAAAAAACAGCAATTTAAAAGTTTCTCTCATTCCGCGCTGTATGCAGATCTCCATTCACAGTGTCAGGATTCCAAAAGTTCGATCATATGATCTCGGCGATATGAAATTCGATTTTTCAGGATTTCAGCATTGTGCAGTATTCCCATATATATATATATATATATATATATATATATATGTGTATATATATATATATATATATATATATATATATATATATATATATATATATATATAGAGAGAGAGAGGCACACACACATACACACACACACACACACACATATATATATATATATATATATGTATATAGACACACACATATACATATATATATATATATATATATATATATATATATATATATGTTTGTCTGCATAGATTACTTTGAACATGAAAGTATAACTTCAAGAATAAAATATATGTGCATGCATCTATATCTATATTAGTTCTAAGTATTTACCTTTACAAATCACTATAATTATAAATAAAAGGTTAAAAGAGACTGTCAAAAATGAGGACCAGGAGAGTTCATAAATGAAAGTTAAGTACTTACCATGATGACAGATGGGTGTTGTCTGCTTCTGTCTGTCCTTCCTCATTGGATGGGTTTTTGGATCTGATCTCGGTTCTGACTTTGGCCACTCTAAAGTTAGGATCGAAAGCTCACCCTTCTCCTCATACCCATAATCCCTTCCTGTCCTAAGCATTATCTTAGATAGAACCAACTAATAAAACAAGAAATATGGGCGAAGGCAGCCATCGTCATGAAAACCAAGAACAGCACAAAGGCTAAACCAACTAATAAAACAAGAAATAATGGGCGAAGGCATCTTAGATAGAGTTTGCCCACAGTTCCTCACAGAATGGAAAAAGATCTCTAACAAGCAGAATTATGGATATGACCATACATTTGCATAATCTCACCTGGAGCTTAAGGAATATGTGAAAAAGATTAGGGGGTACGTGTGACCATCATACGAGAAACCTGGAAAGAAAAGGAGGGTGGGAAGTTGAGGAAAGACAGTAGCAGACAACACAGATCTATCATTATGGTAAGTGTGACATTCCTCCTCTGGGGCAGTGATCATGGAGCCTCAATCCTCACCATTGGTACTGGTCAGGAATGTTCATTTTGAGAGAAAAATAGACACACACATTATTTTCAGATGCAGCTGTCTGCACTGAGCACAGTTTCCCTTAAGGAAACACAGGAAATGCACACTCCAGTCCTAGGGCTGGACTTCCTCCTCAGGCCCCATATAAGACACCACACTGACCACCTCAGAGTTGAGGCCTCAGCCAGGTGTTCCATGCCAAGTCCTCCATTACCCTCTGTGTGAATTAATTGATCTGTCTTCTTGTTCCAAGTAGCTAACACACACACTCTTTGAGATCTGATTTTCATGCACACACCCGGGAAAAGCTGGCACAAATTTACCCCCTATGCCACCCCCCACCCAGACTATAAGGTAGATACTGCCACCAGAACACCACAAAGCCAGCTACTCTAAGGCTCTTACCAGTGTACACAATTTTACTTAGTAAAATGAATACTTATACAAATGGTAGTGTTTCCAAGCAGCAAGACGTTTAGGAATGTAAAGCCACAGTGCCACTAAATAAATGCAAGTGCTCTCAAAGGTTAAAATAGTTTCTAAAAGACTAGCCACAATGAAACGTCTAGATATATTTAACAATAAATAATAAAATAGTAAACATGAAAATACTGAATATCTATTTACAAGAAACACCAGAGTTTCAGTTTACAGGAAATATAACAAAAAAGCACATACGGAAAGAATCAGACAGATACAGAAAAACAATACTTAGCAAATATCACTATATTTTCCTAACTGACTGAAGAATTACTGTTCCCTACTTACTTGCAAGGTAAGATGAAGTGGATGAGTGTCTTGTGTCAGTTCCAATAACATAGTGCTGAGTGCCTCTATCCCATCTCTCACTAGTATCTAAATACAATTTCAGTGCAGGCTGCAGAATGACATCACATCTGGTCACCTGACTCTGTTGTTCCCACACTACCCCCCTCACTAGCAACTGAGACAGGATTTGGCATAGATGTGTCACAATACACACAAAGAACTTTGCTAAGGTTTAATACATCATCTGAAAGCTATAAAACAATTCAAACACTTCTTGCAGAAAGGCTTTTCATAGGCATTGCATCTCTGGCTGCATTCAAACCTGTGCAACAGAATCTTTATGGCCTAAACCAAGTCATTTAATCTCGGGCTATTTTTCTTAAGATTAACTGGATTGAGCTTAACTCTTCCTTTCCAGTATCCTCTGTTAGAATATATATACATTTCAGCAGTTACAATGCAGCCTAACATACATGTACATTTCTTTTCTGTCCAGCAGGACTCACTGTTGATACATTTTTAACACACATAGCTTTACAAATACATTTTTAATACAAGCAGCTGTACAAATCAGTTTGATATTCAAATGACAAATAATTATTTACAAAACTCCAGCTAGCTATGCTGGCATATGTTGCAAAAGCACTGCCCTACTCTCCCTAGCACAGCTGGCACTACCTCACATCATCGCATCTCTACCCCTTTAAAGACTCAAGAATAAGTCTGTCTGGGAATACATTAACCCATACGCTACTTTGAGAGCACATCTGCATTGGCATTGCTTACTCCACTATGGTATTGCACCGTCATGTCATATGTCTGCAGTCCTAGGCATCACCTTAATAACTTGGAATTTTGCTGGCTCGCTTGCATGTTAAGGGATTGTGGTCTGTAACTACAATGAATTTCCTTCCATACAGATAATTGTTGCAGTGTCCATACTATGGCTAGATATTCTGTTTCTACAGCTGCATAACATTCCTCCCTGGCTGAGATATACAACAGGATGCTTTCTCTGAGGAAACCTGGTTGAGTACAGCCCCCACTCCATGGTTTGAAGCATCCACCTGCACAACAAAATATTTGCTGTAATCTGGACTGGCTAACGCAGGGGTCCTCCTAAAGCCCCTTTAAACTTTTGGAATGCCTGGTCTCAGGGTGGGGGCCACACAACCTTATCTGGCCTGTTTTTCCTCATCAGGTCTATGAGGGGAGCAGCTATTGTACTATAATTGGGAACAAACTTTCTATAATACCCCATTGTCCCCAAGAATGCCTTCATCTTCATTTTGGTAACAGAGGCAGGACATGTCTAAATAGTTTTCATTTTGGTAGGTTCTGGTCTGATCTTTCCACTCCCCAGTCTATGTTCCAGGTAGGAGACCTTTGCCATACCCACCTGACACTTTCTAGGCTTACTGGTCAAAGCTGCCCTTTGCGGTCTGCCCATGACCCCCCTGACATGCTGAAGGTGCACTTGCCAGGAATGACTGAAGATGGCAATATCATCCAGGTAAGCAATGACATAATCTCCTGCTCCTGCAAGAATACAATCTACAAGCCTCTGGAAGGATGCTGAGTCATTTTTCATCCAAAAGGGCATCTTTGTGAACTCATATAATCTGAAAGGAGTCATAAAGGCTGACCTCTCTCTACTGGTGAGAGTCAAGGGCACCTTCCAGTAGCCCTTGGTCAGATCAATAGTAGTCAGATACAGCCCCACCCATCTGCTCTAAGGCTTCATCTGTCCAACACATAGGGTAAGCATTTGACTCTGTGGCAGTTTAGTTTTCTGCAGTCCACAAATAATCTGGTGTTGCCATCCTTCTTTGGTAACAGCTCCACTTAGGAGGGCCAGGGACTGCTGGACTCCTAGATTACTCCAGGTTCCAACATTTCCTGTATCTCCTCCCTCAGAGTCTGTCTGACTCACTCTCACACCCAATAAGGGGCCTGCTTGATAGGTCTTTGGGATCCTGTATCCACATGGTGCTGCACCAGGTGGGTGCACCCAGGTTTCCCAGTGAACATGTCCCCAAACTCCTGTAACACTGCTCAAATCTGGGTAGGGGATAGCTGCTGGGACATTTCTACCCCTTCCACTGAGGTGTCCATTTGAGCCTCACTGAGGAGATCAGTCACCATATCCCCCTCAAACTCCTCCTGCCACCCACTGCAAATACTCAACACAAGGGCCTCCCTATCATGGTAAGGCTTCATCATGTTAACATGGTACAGTTTGTGCCCCTGCCTCCTGCCTGGCAGGTTTACCATGTAGTTAACATCACTGACCTTCCTTACCACTTTGAATGGTCCTTCCCAAGCTGCTTGCAGCTTTTGTCTGACAGGAATGAGCACCATAAGCTGCCATCCCACAGCATAATCTCAGGCTCGAGCATTCTTGTCATACCAGACCTTTTTCTGCTGTTGGGCTCCTGCCTGGTTCTCCTGGGCCAAGCCCATGAGCTCCCTAAGCCTTGTCCTGAGGTTTAGGACATATGCTACAACAGACTTCTTGTGGGATTTACACTCACCCTCCCAATCATCATGAATCAAATCCAAGGGCCCCCTCACCCTATGTCCATACAGCAACTCACAGGTTGAAAAACCTGTGGTTTCCTGGGGAAGCTCTTTGTATGCAAACAGCAGATGAGGCAAATATTTGCCCCACTCTCAAAATGGTCTGTAAATGCCCTTAGCATGTCTTCAGTGTAGAGTTTAACCTCTCCACAAGACTGTTAGTCTGGGAGTGGTGGGGGTGGTCTGTAGGTGCTTCACCCCACAGCACTACCACAGACAAGCTGGAAGGCCCAAAATCAGATTGTCACCTCTGTCAGTTACAATTTCTCTCGAGAAACCTACCCTGCTGAAAATATCTAACAAAGCATTTGCCACCTTCTTTCCTCGATGGAGGACAGAGCTACTGCTTCAAGGTATCTAGTAACATAATCTACTACCAATAGGATATATTTCTTTCCTGTGGAAATTGTCTTCTGCCTTGCCTACTTTTTGACATTGCTCAAAGGTTCTGCAGTACCCTGATAAGTTCCTTGCAATCCCAGGCCAATAAAAATTCTGCATAGTACATCTCTTAGTACAACGTATACCTATATGACCTGCAAAAGGAATGTCATGGGTTGTGGCTAGAAGTGCCAGACAGTAGGCTCTGGGCACTACCAACTTCTTTATTATCTCACCCCCTGGCCCTCCCTCAGGGGTCTGCTGTCTATACAGTAACCCTTTGTTCCAGTACACAGACTCCCATTTTCTTTGAGAATTAGGTGCTTCCTTAGCCATCTCTCTCAAGCCTTGTAATGTAGGGTCCAAGAGCTGATCCTGCCTCAATTCTACTTTTGTGACCCTTCCCTCACAGGAAGTCTGGTATCCTCTGATGGCAGTGCCTCACTGTCAGCCTGGGTACTACTACTCATCTCTGCCCTTGCAGTCACTCCGTTCAAGGGAACATCAGTACCCACAAGCAGCTGTGGCTCACCTTGAGGCTCACTGCCACCAGGTAGCTCCCTCCCTGAAATAGCCACATCACCAGTCCTGGCTTCAAGTGTGCAGTCTGTCTGGGTCACTCTAGGCTATCAGACCGACATGCCCGTTTCCAAACCTGACTTTGTGTCACTGAATGCACACAAGACACTGCATTATCAGAATAATTTCCTGTCAGGAGATCTGCAGGAATATCCTCAAACACACCTACTTGCTTGCTTCCTTTTCCAGCCTTCCAGTCAAGGTGAATTCTAGCCAAAGGTATTTGGAATGGGGACCTCCTACAGCTCTGACTGGAGTGGACTGCCCAAGCAAGTAGTGCTTCTCTTTAACCATTGCAGGCTTCACAATGGTTAGGTCAGAGGCTGTGTCTCTCTTAGCAGTGGCCTATTTCCCATCTACTATGACAGGATATAACCTCTTGTGATAGTTAGGTACCCTTGTTGTCTCCAGACAATGTGCTGCTGGCATTCTGTCATTCCCAGTTACTGGCTCCCCCACCTTTTGTTCCCCATCTTGCTTCTATGAACATCTATATGCTACATGGCCCCACTGATTACATTTAAAACATTTAACCCTTGATCCTTGCCATGTACCTGAACTTGTGGCTTCTCCTGCTACTCGTGGACTCTGTTGGGGTGGTTTAGGCTGTCCACCTTGGGTTCCCTTAGACCCATGTACAGCACTGGGTATCCCTTTCCTGTGCAGCGATGCCCTGCTTGCTAGGTATACGTCTCCTTTTTTTCCCCAACTCATCTGCGGTAATACATTCTCTATCGGCCAACCAGATTCTCATGTCCACAGGCAAAGTGCTAAGGGCTTGTCTGCTAGCCCTTCAAAAGTGGTGACCTGACACCCACTCACCCACCTATGAAAATAACTGCTTAACTCAGCAATATATTCACAAAGACTTTAATCCGCCTTGCGCCTATGCTCATGAAACTTTTTTCTATAAACTTCAGGTGTTAGCTTAAAACACAAACAATTTTTAACGGTATTATAATTTAAGCAATCAGTATCAGACAATTTAGAAACAGCAGTTACAGCTTTACCATGGAGTAAGGGGTCAGGATCTGTACCCAGAGCCCTTGGTCATTATAATGCTTACATACCCTTTCAAACACATGAATAAAACTATAAAAATTATCACCTTCTATAAATTGTTGAAGAAATTTACTGACATTTATTGCTTCTTGGGTTTGGTTACTCCCTTCCCCATTACCTCCATGACCCTGGCGAGGAGTCAGTATTTCCTTTTCATGTTGCCTCTTCCTCTCATTTTCTTTGGCTACCAGACACTGCAGTTTCTCTGTTGATTCTATTTCCAAACATTTGGCCTCCAGTTCAAGTCTCTTTATCTACAGAAGGATTTTTAAGTTCTCTGAGGCAAAGTTGAACTGTCCATTTACTGAGAGTTATATATCCCCAAGGCCAGTCTGGCTGTCTTCCTGGTTGCTGGTCTGTGATGCAGCTGTGACTAAGGCAGCAATCATTTCTGATTTAGTCAGGTTGGCATGTCCCAGTCCTTTGGATTGGCACATCTCAGCCAAATGGCTCCTTGTCAGTTTGCCATAATCCTCTACTGACATCCTTGCCTGCTCTCCCTGACTAACTAGGCTAACAAAAAATAAATAAAACTATTGTGATATGAAACTCTGAGTGTCTACTGTGTGGCTGCTTGAGAGTACAAACACCTTCTTTAGTGACCACTGTTTACAGGTTACAAGAGTTCAATATCCACACCACTAAATCCCAATATGTGGATATCCCACCCCTGCTCACCAATAAATATGTGACGACCCACCACTGGACCAGTAATCAAGGAGCCTCAATTTTCACTACTGGTAACAGTGGTGGATGTGCGCTGGGAGGATGACAAGTACACACAGAGTATTTTCAGAAGCAGCTCTCAGCATCAAGTGCAATTTCCCTGAAGAGCACACAGAGACCACAGTCAGTCCAGGGCTATTTTTTCCCTGTTTCTCCAGATTCCCAATAAGACTCCCCACTGGCACAGCTATGGAGTTGAGATTCAGCTGAGTGGCCAAACCAAGACCTCCAGCACTCTCTCTGTCCAACCACTGCTTTGTGTCCCTGACCAAGTAGCTGATGCATCCACTCTTTCAGGTTTGATTTATACACACACACACACACCTGGGAAAGGTTGGCATAGGTTTACTAGTTATGCCTCCTTTTACCCAGACATAAGGTAGTTAGCACTTCCACCAGCCAACTCCTTATCAGCTACATTAAGGCCCTTAACAAAGGGTATCCAATCTTACTGTGTAATATTAATATTAATACAAATGGCAGTTTGACCAACAGCAAGGCTTTTAGGAGTGGCCCACACAGTGACACCAAATAAATATGCAAGTACTCTCAAAATTTAAATATTTCTATACAAATCAGCCACAATGAAAGGTTTAAGTATATTTAATAGTAAATAATAAAAGAACAGAAAAATACTCAGTGTATAATCACAGTGACATCAGAGTTCAAAATGACAAGAAATATTTAAAACAACATTGCAGGACAGTCTCAAATAAATAAATAAAAATATCTAAACTAAGCTCTGCTATATCCCTGACTATATCTGAATGAATTATACTATTACCAAGAAACATACTTATAGAGCAAGGCAGATGTGATAAATGGTTCTTGTCAGGTCCAAGACAGAATACAGAATGCCCTGTCTCTCTCAGAGATTTCTCAAATTAATATCTCAGATATTACTACTGGGATAGCTTGCAGAATGACATAATTTCTTGTCATCTGACTCTATCCCAGGTGAAACCCCCACTGCTGGAAGTTTAGCAGTATTTAACATCTACCTGTGAAAATCCATAGATCTCAGATCTTTGGCAGATGCTGGAAGTCATAAAAATTACATTCCTTCATACTTTCAGAGGTAGTAATTAGTTAACTCCAAAGACAATACAGAAAGCTCCCCAGTACAGACATTATGTCTCTGGCCTAGCCTATACAGTAATTTAATTTTAGCTATTTTTCTGAAGGTAACCTCAGGTACTCCAGTTTCCACTGTTAACATATATACATTTAAACAGTTACAATAGTGAATGTACATTTCTGTTCTATTTCAGTAGGGCACACTGTGGCTACATTTTAAGCACAAGCACTTTCTAAAATACATTTTTAACACACATGTCTGTACAAACCAGTTTGATATACAGTACACATGACATACAGTTCTAATACATTTGTAACACAAGCATCTTATATATGTCATGTTGATATTCATAAATGACATATAATTATTTACAAAATTCCAGATAGCTGTGCTAGCAGCGTCTCCCTTTGTCACAGCTGTAATACCCAAGAATGGTAAAAACCCATCAAATCCAGGTTCATATACTGCCATTTACAGTCTAAACCATGATTATAAAGTGTTTATGTCTATAATGGCTAACATAATGGCAAAGGTGATGCCAACATTGATAGAGATGGATCAATGTGGTTTTGTGGATGGGAGACAAACATCTGACAACATTAACAGAACAATGGATGATCCATAAGGAAGCAGAATGTAATAAAATACCACTGTTTTGGTAGGTCTTGATGCAGAGAAAGCATTCAACTGAGTAAGCTGGGATGTTATGAGTAGAGCAGTGGAAGTATTACATTCCCTGATAAAATTATAAGGTTGATTAGGAGGATATATGAAGGATAAAAGGTGAAAATTAAAGTGGGGATTCTTCTTTCATAAGTTCTGTTTGAGCAGATGAACCAAGCAGGATGTCCTATTTCCCATTTTTGGACTCAGAAATTCAAGGATATAACAGATAATGGTAATCAAAAAAGTTGGCTTTGTTTGCAGATGATATTATTTTATACCTGATAAAACCAGAAAATAATATTTCAGTGTTGTGGAACATTCTGAGACAGTTTAAAAATTTTCAGGCTACAAAATTAATGAAGATAAAAGAAAAACAACAGTTGTATCCTATGTATCCACACATGAATTGGTTCAGCAATACCTATATTTATGTGGGCATGATAAAATGAAGTACTCGAGTATGGATTAAAAGGATTTTGTTAAGCCAGCAAAGGTTATGTGGGAAGAGAATAAACAAAGGATAATACAAAAACTGAGAAACTGGAAGTTCTGCTGCATGGATATGGATAGCCAGATGCAAGCAGTGACAATGTTTTAGTCCCTTTAATTTTATGCACAAGTCAGGCATACCTTTATCAACCAGAGAAGAAGTTGTGGACAGCAATTCATAAAGATTTGAAAGATTTTTATCTGGGAGGAGAAGAGAGCAAGAGTCAAGTTGGATAAGTTAATCCTTCCAATAGAACAAGGTAGTTTGGGATTATCTGATTTGAAGGGGTAATTTAGAGCTACACAGTTAAGGTTCCTATACATAAAACAAGCAGAAAACTATAATTCAAAGTGGAATGGGATGATAATGAAACAGGGAGGAAGCTCAAGAAATGGAGAGACTAGCATTTTGGATGCAGACCTTTAAGGACAATAACAGCAACCATACAGCAAATTATATTCATAATTTAGCAACAAGTATTCTAAGAACTAAGTCAAAACAGGATGGAAAAATGATATTCTGCCAATAGGGATGATTGCAATTAGAATAGAAAAGAGGGAGCTGGAATTTATTAGAAGAAAACTGCAAAGAAACCAAGGTATTGGGACCAAATAATTAGAGAGGACAATGTAAGAGAATGGGAAGAGGCCAAGAAATCATTTGAACTGCAGGTTAGAAGTTGCCTTCCCTATCAAGGATTGATATCAAAGTATAGGCAAAGATAAAGAAATAGGGGGATCCTAAGTGAAAGTCTAGAACTGGTAGAATTTTTAGTAGAATATAGAACAGAAGCTGCTGTTAAAAAAGGGATAATTAGTAGGGCATATAAAATATTGCACAATAACTATATGACTCAATCAGAGGAGGTTAGAAAGGATTGGCAAGAGAGATTCTCTTAGCAATTTACAAAGAAACAATGGGAGGATATATGTATGGCACCCAAATTTGCAACAAAATCTAGACATTTTAGGCATGTTGCTTGGAAGTGTTTGCATAGGTATTTCTATACCCCAAGCAGACGCTAAATAATTTTTCCTCAGGTAGATTGTAAATGCTGAAGGTGCAGTGGGGAAGAATGAGGTAACTGGGAACATATTTTTGGGAATATAATGAGTTGACAGACTTTAAAAAATCCCTGTTGCCTGCTTTGTCAGAAACACTGGGTAAGCAAATTGATGTAACTAAGGAAACTATTTTTTGAGCTGTGATACAGAATCTGAATTGCCTAGACCCAGTAAAGTCTTGCAGAGTTTAATTCTGGTGGCTGCCAAAAAAAGTCTAAACCAACTGTGCTAGAAGTAGGCAATATAGTAATAGAGATAAAAGAACTGGAAGTGTGACCTTTAGAAAAGGGTAGAAGCAAACCACATAGAAAAAATGGGAATTGTGGAAATCATACCTCTCAACCTTGTAGTCAAGAAATCTGGCATAAAATAATGAGGGAAGGGATAAAGGCCAAAAAATAGAGAAAGATTTTAAATACTGAACTTATAAATTTAGAAAGTTGCTAGAATGACAGAATTTGTGTTAGCATGTATTTTCTGAAGGATATGAAGTCAAATGCATTCAAATGCATGTCATTATTTAGTGACATCGGTTCTCAGTGATTTGTCAGAAAAACATACATTTTATGAGGAACAGTTCCAAAATATGAGGCTAAAATCTGGACAGTTGAGAGGTATGGTAGGAATGATACATGCTGAATAGTGTTTTGGAGGAGAAATGAGGTTTAAGGGAAGGCAGGAATTGAAAGAATAATATAATGTTTGATGGACAATGTGCAGAAGATTATAAGTGATGCATAATGTTTACAAGTGATAATATGTCAACTTGATTTGTTTTCATATATCATAATTGTTAATTCAATAAAAATGTTTCTTGTCTAAAAAAAAAAAAAGAAAAATAATTTTGAGTATATTCCAGATCCATTTTGGCCTAGTAGGGCCTTCTGGATGACTCAGTTGTCCAGCAGCTTTTTTATTTTTGTATTTCCATGGTAGCTGCTCTTCTTTGAGGGGGAATAATGTCTGAGAGTTTCTTTAATGATGAAGGGGGCAAAGGAAGGGAGCTGAATAGCCTCTGGAGATAATCTTCTGCACCCAAGTATCTTTGGTGATGGATGTTCAGGCTTTGGGTGCAGAGATAAGCACCCCCCCCCAAAATGCCTCCAGAAAATGGCAGTCAGGTAAACACTCAGGAGCACTGATAAGGCTTCTCTGAGTATGGTCCCTCTGGAGCCTTGGGTTCAGGGACTTCTTCTGCCATGGGCTATGTCCACTGTTAGAATTCCTCCCTCTGTCATTAGGCAACATCTATCCAGAAATGTCTGAGGAAAACCCTTGGGAGTTCTGGAACCACAGTTTCTTGCCAACTTTCTGGTTTCAGAAAAGGACCTTTGGGGTGCAGAAAATCATATTCCAATGGCAGATAGTGTTTTTCTATCTTCTTGAAATTGTGTTCTTGACTTTTGGTCCAAACAGAGTCAAACCATCAAAAGGGGCATTCGCATAAGATACCTTGAAGTGTTCCACAAAGTCTTACAAGTGCATCCAAGTATGTCTCCTTAAGGTAAAGCTTGTACTTGAGGTTCTCAAGGCACCTACAGTAGCACTGGAAATCAAGAAAACTGAGGCACTGGAAAGGGACTGAAGGGTGGCCAGCTGCATAAAATGGACCCTGAAAGTGTTTTGGAAAGCCCCTTTGTCAAATCATTTTGAAATCTTTACATGTCTGCCAGATAGTTCAGTGCCTTCAAGGCAAAGATCACTGAATAAACTAACTTCCCAAACCTGTCTGAACTCCTAGACTTCCTATTACCAAGATAGACAAAGGAGATCTCTTTGGCTCCTTCCTTTTGGTGGCCACTGCCACTACCATAGTATCAACCACAGGACCCTTGCTCCAATGAGGGAAATCCTTGTGGAATACAAGAAATCTGTCTCATTTGTATGGTATCTGTTCAGTCAGGTCTGTTTCCTTCCTCAGCTGCTTTGAGATTAAATTGACCAGCTCATCCCAGGACTGGACCACTAAAGACATAGCTGGGCTGAACCTGAAGGCCTCAAGGAACACTACTATTCTGCCTCAAATATTGAAGGATCTCCCCAAATGAGATATCTTCAAGGGGTGATCTGGGGACCCTTCCTCTTCATCAAAATCAATGTCCTCAGAGCAAGACTCTTACATGTTATGCTTTCAAGGCACCTCTGCAGAGGGATGCTCAGGGGACAACTTGGAAGATGGATGAGAGTCCTGGAAATGAGCTTCCTCGAGTGTTGACAGAACCAACTGCCCCAATGGGATATGAAGAGCTGGATCAGGACCCAAGAGCTTTTGGTGGAGGATGAGAGGAGCCAAGCATATGAGGGAATCCTGCACAGCAGGAAGGGAGAGAGTTCTCTCTACAGCCTTAAACATTGAAGCCATGGGGGAAACTAAAACTAACTTGGCAGGAGCCAAGACATCCAGTCCAGGTTGGTCTCGGAACCCTGGCTGTCTGAGCTCTGAAGTCGAAGTCAAAGCTGAGCTATCTAGCTCTGAAACCCTGAGGGGACAGATGGCTCCAAAACCTCAGAGTCAATCACCTCCCCCACAACCGGTGATGATGCTTCGGCTATGTGATCCCTCCAGATCTGAGGTGCCTGGAACCATACAGATTACAGAAATTGCGAGAGTAGAAGACAATCAAGTCTTCAGATCCAGCAAGACCAACCCTTGGATGCAACTCGGATCCAGGGACCCTGAAGCTGAAGGTGGGATCAGGGTAAGAGTCACTACTGGAAGAGGCAAAGTACCAATGCTTGTAAGCCTGACAGGATTTTGAGCCAGGAGACCCCAAAACTAAATCTGGGTCCTGAGGAATTTCCTCATCAGCCTATCCACATTTGCTCCTATGAGGCTTCTGGCAGAATGGCCTGACCTGATGGGTGAAGAAGTTGAAGGAGGTCTGAAGGAGCATTGCATTACCCTGTTTTGCAGGAAGGGACAGCAAAGTCTCTGGGATACTGGCTCTGATGAGAATCTTGGCTATATATGAGGGGTAAAGGATCCAAGGACTATCAGATCTAAAAGAGATGTCAGATCTGATGACCTAGGTGTCTTGGAAGCAGGAGCTGAAGATGCAACAGAAGACACAGTGCTGTCAGGAGAGCACTTCTTAGCCTCCTTAGCTTTCTCTCTGGACTTTTTAATGTCCTTTCCCCCTTATTTCTGTCCAAAGATTTTTGGTAGTTGGGGAAGCTCCAGATCTTGAAGAAGAAGAAGAAAGTGGAGGCAGAGAGGAGTCTCTCGCAGAGGCTGGGAGAAGTCCATTCAGAACTAATTTATTATTGTGTTTTGTAATGGCCCTTCTTAAAAGCTAAAAGGTCTGCAACTGGGTCAACGCTCGGTTTTCACCTCTGAGCCACAAAATACAATAATAAAAATGAACAGACCACGGCTGAGGAGTATTAAATCAAAACCAACGATATTTAATGAACAAAGTAAATGCTTTCACGATCTGTAACTGATCGCTTCTTCAGACTTCAATTAAATTTAAATGGTGTAGTATTCAATCAGAGACAGGATTAAATTAATCAGGTCTGTCAATCAAATATTTAAAATCACAGTACATTAATTAAATAAACAATACAATAAAAATTATAAAAATTTCTAAGAACAAAACACAAAGTATATTATAAAATCTCCCTCGTGAGTCTTAGTGTTTCAGTGGTATAGCTTTTAGGAAGGGTTTAAGTGACACTGCACCATTTATCCCTGGAAGTTTATCAGCTTGTAATAACAGAATCCATCTTTGTTCAGCTTCTTCCACCCTATTCCTAATGTCACCACCTCTACTATTCTGTTCTATGGTCTCCAAGGCTAGAAAATTAAAAACATTTTGTGCACCCTCAGCTTGTACATGTCTTGCCAATGCATTAGTTTCTTTGGCATTGGTTATATCTCTTAGATGCTCTAAAATACGTTCTTTGAAGCTCCTGTTGGTTTTACCAAAATAAAATACATAACAACTCTTACAAAAACTAAGGTAAACCAAATGTTGTGTCCTACAGTCAGCATAAAAATCAATATCTATATTAACTTTCTGGGTTGGATGTATAAAAGTAGAGTTTGAGCAAATATACTTGCATGCCATGCAGTTTCTGCAGGGAAATGTTCCTATTCTCTGAGACAATACCCTGCTTCTGTTCAACTGTGGTTTGTAACATAGCTGCCTTTTCAATGATTTTCTATTCATAAATGAAAAATGTGTTTTCCTATCTATAACTTCATCTAACTCTTCTATAGAGTTCAGGATATTCCAGTTTCTCTCAAATATCTGACAAAATGTCTTTATGTCACTAGAGTAAGAGATTTGAAACCTAATTTTATGCTTATTTTCATTACATGAATCATGAGTGTCACCTAAAGTTTCGGAAAAAAACGGTTTACCTTTGTGATTGCGTCCTTCATACATTTCCTCAATGCTTGTATTTATGTCTGTTACACTACAGCCTCTGTCCATAAACTCCCTTCTTAGTACAGAGACTGCCGAATCCAGTCCCTCTTCTGCATTGTGAAATCTACTCATCCTCATGAATTGTCCCTTAATTACATTCTGGTTCACATGTTTAGGATGTATGCTGGTTTTGTGTAAGATACTGTTCTTTCTACTAGACTTCTTGTACAAACTAGTAACTAATTCCGCTTGTGATGGTTTATGTATTCTGATATCAAGAAAGTCTATTGTGTCAAGTGAATATGTGTGAATCTTAAGAAGTCAGTAGTACTATGTAGATAGTCAATAAAAATATTGTCTCCCCATAAAAGGAAGACATCATCCACAAACCGTGTGCACCAGAGGACACTCTCTGAAAACTCATTCCCATGTAATAAATGGTTTGTATCCCAAGAGACTAATGCTAGGTTGGCGTAGCTATTTGCACAAGCTGTGCCCATAGCCACGACAATCTTCTGCAGATAGAAACAATCATTAAACATGAAGACATGGTTGTCTAGGATGATATCAAGTAAGCTACAAATTAGGTTCACCTTAATAGGGGTATAGATTTGTTTAGTGTTTAACAATTCTCGTACCCTTTCAATACCCCATTCATTGGGTATCACCATGAAAAGGGATGTAATATCCATGGTTACAAAGATATATTCACCACTGATCTCTGCCATTTTCTTATATAGAGAATTTAAAAAATCTTAGTATCTCTGAGTACAGTATTACAGGTTTCTAAGACTGGATGCAATTGCTTTTCTACATAAATCGATATGGCTGCTGTGGCCCATCCTCTGCTTGAGACAATAGGTCTCATGGATGGGTGGGTCATATTTTTATGTACTTTAGGTAATCCATAGATCATGGGTATGATAGGATACTCTACCTGGAAATAATTAAATATTTCCTCTGTAATTTGTTGTGATATAAATAGATCAAAAATAAGTACAGAGACTCTATCAGTAATACCTTTAACTTTGATATTTGAGATGTGTAAATATGTATCATTGTCATTTAAAAGTTGCATTATTTGTTGTATATAAAACAATTTATCCATGACTACAACACTTCCCCACTTATCTGCAGGTCTAATTTCCAAGCTAGATAATGCCTTTTGTTGTGTCAAGGCTTCAACTTCAGCATTATCTAGATTATAAAACATAGCTGATCTCTTGTCCCTAAAACCATCTCTAAACTCTTTTTCACAAACTGTTATAAAAGTCTCAACAAAAGGATGTGATTTGGGTGTAAACACACTCGGTCTCTTAAAATGAGTCTTAGACACTTCTTCTGTGTCTTTAAACATAGTTTTAAGCATTAGTGTGCAACCAAATAATCTCAATTCTTTTAATAAATCAATCATAACAGTTCTCTGTGCTGGAATAAAGGATAAACCCTTATTCAACAGAGATATTTGTGTTTCAGCAAGTTGGAAATTAGAGATATTGATTACCAAGTTTTTGCGTTCCTGCTGTGAGTCATCATCCTGTTTTGGTATACTTGTCCTTCTTGTATCTGTTGATACCTGCCCTTCTGTCTTCTGCTCTTGGATCTCTCCCTTATTGGTAGAGCATTGTTTAGGATGAAGGTAGAGCATTGTTTAGGATGAAGGGTAGTATAGGAGTCTGTATTGTTCTCTTCGGATCTAAAAAAGAAGTAGAGGCGTCTCCATTCCTCATTTTACTGGTCTTATTTGTATCCATTATAGATGGAGCTGGTGCCATAGTTTCCTTCTCTTTTTCCTTTAGCAGGGCAGGAGGTGTTTTTGCATATTGCGTCATCAAGTTCGTAATATTAGAATGTTCTGTTAATGTGGCAGTTCTTAAAGGGACATCATTCACAGTATTCTCTTGATTTAGGGACGATCCATTATCATTAGATATTCCTGCTGAAGAAATGGATCTTTTCAGCCATGAAAAGACTTCTTTTCTCTGGAAATCATTTACATCTCTCTGCAGTTTCTTCATTTTTATATTCTGAAGTCTTTTCTCATATCCCAGGACACTGTCATATAAGTCATCTAATTTAGTTCCGACAACTTCGGCAGAAAAGTTAGCAAACAGTTCATGCTGCAAGTTGTCAATTACTTCTGCTAGAGTTCTCTCTTGGGGCAGGAAATACACAATAAGTGCATATAGTCATAGCTTAGTTGTAGATTAAGATGTTGCCATTTCTGTAGTAAGTCGCGTAAGTGTCCCCATATGTGGGCATCGTTAATACTCTAAGTCCACTAGGGACTATCTTATATTTCAACAAAGCTTCTAGATGGAACCTTTGCCATTGGAATCTCTTGAATTTATATAACTTATTCTCTAGGTCTATGAATGTTTTAATAAACTTTATA
The DNA here is from genome assembly GCF_019279795.1 of Protopterus annectens. Taxonomy (NCBI): domain Eukaryota; kingdom Metazoa; phylum Chordata; order Ceratodontiformes; family Protopteridae; genus Protopterus; species Protopterus annectens. The sequence continues at coordinate 1,886,837,447 of NC_056741.1, read as the reverse complement.
TGGGTAGTTTGCTCTGTGACCTCATTCCTTGTATCAGGAAACACTGGATTCTGCATTAGAGGATTGGATTCAATATTCAGCATACGACTGAAACATCCATGATGGTACTTTATGGCTCCATTAGCTTCAAGTTCTGTGTTGTCTCCTTCAGCCATGTCCCAGTACAGAAAAATCCACTCAAAAAGAAAATAAAAGCTAAAAGGTCTATAACTGGGTCAACGCTCGGTTTTCATCTCTGAGCCACAAAATACAATAATAAAAATGAACAGACCATGGCTGAGGAGTATTAAATCAAAACCAACGATATTTAATGAACAAAGTAAGTACTTTCACGATCTGTAACTGATCATTTCTTCAGACTTAAACACTCACATAAAAAGTCATAAAATTTAAATGGTGTAGTATCCAATCAAATACAGGACTAAAGTAATCAGGTCTGTCAATCAAATATTTAAAATCACAGTACATTAATTAAACAAACAATACAATAAAAAATATAAAAATTTCTAAGAAAAAAACACAAAGTATATTATAAAATCTACCATGTGAGTCTTAGTGTTTCAGTGGTCTAGCTTTTAGGAAGGGTTTAAGTGACACTGTACCATTTATCCCTGGAAGTTTATCAGCTTGTAATAACAGAATCCATCTTTGATGTTCATCGTGTTTCACTGCTGCAGTCATTACACTTGGGTTATCCTGCCGTCAGGCGGCCCCGCGGTTGGCCAGAGTTCCAAAGTCTTGGTCCGGCGTCGGTCGCTGTCGCTTCTTCCCTGATGTCAGTGCTCCAGGGGTATATAACATGCAGCCGACGTCATTTTCTACAGTCTTTCTTGCCGTGCGGTGCCCGAAGCAAAAGCAGTTCGCAAGTGCCGGTCGGCCGACTCCTGAGATTTTCAATTCGAATTTATTTATTTATTTATTTATTTATTTGCAGTTGGTTTACCAGGATGGTCCATTGGGCCAAAATGAACCCGTTTTCAATGGAGTCCCGGGGAGAAAAGCACCAAACAATCGATGTTACAGTAGGTTATATGATAGTTATACAAATGTAAAAGATTCAAGCAAAAAATTACAAATAATACATTACAAATATTACAAACTAGTGATGAAACTTACAGATGATACAGACTAAAGAAGGAATGTAGCAAAGTAAATAATGAATTTCAGAACCAAAGTCTTCAATAAAGCTAAGTACCCCGTTGGGGAAACTTTTTCTTGCCTCAGACCGATGTCAGTAAAAGTTAATAATTGTATTTCTTGTGGGAAGCAAATACCTCATAAGGATTTTCATTCTTACTGTATTCCATGCCTAGGCCCAGACCACGACATCACTAGTTGTCGGTTTTGTGCTAGATTTAACAAGTGCACTATTAAACGTCGGTTTGACTTTGCTCGCCATTACTTTGGCCGTAGGTTCAATTATACCATGCCGTCAGAACAACCGATGACCAGAATACACAAAAAACGCAAAGGCAAGGATAAGGACAGGCATCCGAGGCCCAAAACTGATGATGAAGCCTCTTCTAGACCAGTCGCCGGTTCTCAGTGAGGCGCTTTCGCAGCCCCTGACACCCGCTACCTCAGAGCCACAGGCCGCCTCTGACTCCCACGTGGAGATGTCTAGGCCTCTGGAAACTCAAGGTATTGGGCCTACGGAAACTAAACCCTCAGATGGGTCTGGAGCCGCTGAGCAGGCATCGGCTTCTGAGGGTGTTTTCAGGCCTTCACAACTTACCATTAAATCTACAGCCAAGTCTAAAACTCCATTAAAGACAAAGAAGCAAGTACAGCATTCACCTGGACAGGCCTCCATGCCTAAAAAACAGATGCTTAAAATGGCCGAAGACTTAATTACTCTGATCAGGGGTTCCCATCCCCCACCAGATAAAAGGCCTAGGCAGGATGCAGACTATAATTCCTCTGACCAGGTTTCCATTTCTTCTGATTTCTCTTCAGACCAGGGATACTCTTTACCCCCCTATGAGCACTCTGATGCTGAAGAATCAATTCCTTCAGCCTCTCCTCCTGAGGATTACTCTTTTGGGGAAACTTTACATACCATGAGGGAGCATTTCCATTGGGAAGGCCAGGATTACTCAGAATCCAAGAAAAGGCTCAGAGACTTTCTTTTATTGCCTCAGCACAGGCCCCTTGCTATTCTGCCAGTGTTAGATATTGTGGATGATGTGTTCTCTGAATCCAGTTTAAATCCTGATTCTTTGTCCCCTGCTCCAGTCAAGCCAGACAGGTACTACAGAGTCCATGACTCTCACAAATTTCTTTATAAAAACTCTGTTGCTGACCCAGAAACTATTTCCCAGGGTCCCAAAGGGGTAAAGGCTTCCAATGCTAAAAATCCATTTCCCTCTGACAGGGATTCTAGAGTATTAGACAGATGGGGGAAGAAAGTTTACACTTCTGCAACTTTAGCAGTGAGAGCTTTAAATTGCCAGTTTCACGTGCTTAAATACCAACAATATTTAATGTCTCTGTTAAAACAGAAAATGCTTACAAGTTCAGAACATCCTGACTATAAGGAAATGCAAGATTTATTACATGCAGCTGAACAAGTGGGAAAACATACTCTGCAATGTGGTTTTGATTCAGTAGAGGCTTCTTGTAGAGCAGCAGTTACAGGATCTGTGATACAAAGGCATGCTTGGTTAAAAGAACAAGGTTTACCTGATCATGTTAAGGCAAAATTATTGGATGCTCCTTTACAGCAGGATATTTTATTTGGTGTTAAGGCAGAACAGGTATTAAAGAAAATGGAAGATAAGGCAAAATCTATGCAAACAGTGAAGGATTTCTTACAGGTACAGCCACCTCGATTTAGCAGAAATTGGCCCTCCAAAAATTGGTCCTATACAGCATCAGACACACCACAGAGAGGCAGATACAGATGCCCAAGAGGCAGACCTCAGCCCCAAGGCTCTTACAGACCATGACAGTGGGGTGCTTCAAGCCCAAAAGGAGGGGAAGACAGGTCACAACCTTATAGGAAACAGTCCTAATGACTTCCCTCTTCTAATGCCAAGCACTTACCTTTTGGAAGCTTCCTTAGGGGGGAAAATAGCACTTTTTTTCACAAAATTGGCATACAATCACCCAAGACAAATGGGTTCTGAATATTGTGTCTCAAGGTTACAGGTTCCACTTTCACACTCTACCAAGGCTAAAAGGAATGCCAGACCTGCCACCAAATCAATGGGCAGAGGCACAAAAACAAATTACAACCCTCATGGACATGAGAGCTATTCAAAAAGTGCCACAACAGGAACAAGGACAAGGATTTTACTCAAGACTTTTCCTGGTCCCCAGAAAGGACAAAGCCTGGAGACCCATACTGGACCTTTCTACTCTAAATACTTACCTGGATGTTCCGAAATTCAAAATGTTGACTCTTCAGCAGCTTCTTCCCATGCTGGGCAAGAAGGCTTGGCTTGTTACTTTGGACCTCAAAGAGGCATACCTGCATGTCCCTATCAGACAAAATTGCAGAAGATACCTCAGATTCATAGCTGGTTCAATGCATTACCAATTCTCTCCACTGCCCTTTGGCTTATCTACTGCACCAGGGTCTTCACAAAATGCCTGGCACCAGTAATTGCATTTTGCAGACAAAAAGGAATTCAAATATATCCATACTTGGATGACTGCCTTATTCAAGCAGAGAGCAAGGACATTCTTCTACAGCATCTGGCATTTGTAAAAAGATTGCTAATTTGCCTAGGGTACACAGTAAATGAAAATAAGTCAAAACTAGTGCCCTCACAAGAGATAATATTCCTGGGTGGCAGCTTAAATACAATGGCCCAGATGGCTTATCTCACGCCAGACAAGCAAAGACAACTGACTCAGTACTTTCAATTGATGGCAACAAAAACCCAACTCCCTGCAAGAAAAATTCTGCAGGCCTTGGGGTTCATGACATCCTGCATACTACTAATACCATATGCCAGACTGCATATGAGGAAATTACAATGGTACCTAAAAAGTGTTTGTACTCGACACTGTCACAGTTTGGAAGCAGTAATACCACTTATTCCCTGCCTACAACATGAGTTTCGATGGTGGGCACAGGCATGTCACCTCAACAAGGGACAGCCTTTCACTCTAACCACAGCCAGGCAGACACTAACAACAGATGCTTCGGATTACGCCTGTGGAGCACACGTGGCAGGAAAATGTATTCAGGGCAAGTGGGCCACAGACCAAATGCATCTTCACATCAATCAAAAAGAGATGCTAGCTGTACAAAATGCCCTAACAGCTTTCAAGGACCTTCTGCATTCAGGACAACTACTACTAAAGACAGACAACACCACAGTTATGTGGTACATAAACAAGCAAGTGGGCACTCATTCTTATCCCCTCTGCAGGCAAGCCATGACCTTGTGGAACACAGCTCTAACCTATCAAGTTCATCTGCAAGCACAATTCCTGCCACAAAAGAAAAATACTCTGGCAGACGACTTAAGCAGAAACATCATGGATCCTCACGAGTGGAAATGAAATCAACAAGTATTCAGCATGATAACACAAAAATGGGGGAGCCCAGACATAGATCTTTTTGCCTCCCCAATGAATTGCCAACTACAGAATTTCTGCACAAGGACTTACCACACACAAGCATGGAAAGTGGATGCTCTCTCGTTCAGCTGGAAAAGCCTAAAAGTTTATGCCTTCCCACCACTGCCTCTCCTTTCAAAGGTACTCCTAAAAGCCAGGCAAGAAAAGCCAAAAATGATCCTGATTGCCCCAGACTGGCCACGCCAGCACTGGTACCCAATCTTAAAGAACTTAGCTCAAGGCCCACCATGGATTTTACCTCAAATTCCGCATCTTCTGACTCAACAAAACAACCAGATCCTGCACAGCCAGCTCAAAACCTTAAACCTGGCTGCATGGCAGATTCCTTAGTCAAGCAGACAACACCTCTCTCTAAAGCTGTTATGGATGTCATTTTGGAGGCCAGGAGGCCTAGCACCAGGAAATCTTATTCAGAAAAGTGGAAGAGATTCTGTGCCCAGAACCAGGCTCAAAGCTTTGACCCTCTTGTCCCAAATATTCTTCAGATATTACAATACTTAACTGAGATGCTGGACAAAGGCCTATCCTTTTCATCCATTAAGATCCACGCCTCTGCCATCTCGGCTCATTACAACACAGATCCTCCTATTTTCTCTCATCCATTGCTAAAACAGTACCTCAGAGGGGCTAAAAACATAAGACCGCACCAACACCAACTTGGGACCTCAATTTTTCTTGGAAAAAATAATTTACCACCTTTTGAGCCAGCCAATTTAGCAGAATTAAAATATGTGTCATGGAAAACTGCTCTGCTTCTGGCAATAACCTCAGCTCGAAGAGTCTCAGAGTTACAGGCACTAATGGCAGTGGAGCCTTTCATCATTTTTCACCAAGACAGGGTTTCTTTAAGAACAAACCCTTCATTTATGACAAAGATGGTCTCCATTGTGGCTCTTAACCAAACTATTCACTTGCCAACTTTTTATCCAAATCCCCAGAATAAAGGGGAGAGACTTCTGCATTCATTGGACATATTCTGTTCTATGATCTCCAAGGCTAGAAAATTAAAAACATTTTGTGCACCCTCAGCTTGTACATGTCTTGCCAATGCATTCGTTTCTTTGGCATTGGTTATATCTCTTAGATGCTCTAAAATACGTTCTTTGAAGCTCCTGTTGGTTTTACCAACATAAAATACATAGCATGTCTTGCAAAAACTAAGGTAAACCAAATGTTGTGTCCTACAGTCAGCATAAAAATCAATATCTATATTAACTTTCTGGGTTGGATGTATAAAAGTAGAGTTTGAGCAAATATACTTGCATGCCATGCAGTTTCTGCAGGGAAATGTTCCTATTCTCTGAGACAATACCCTGCTTCTGTTCAACTGTGGTTTGTAACATAGCTGCCTTTTCAATGATTTTCTATTCATAAATGAAAAATGTGTTTTCCTATCTATAACTTCATCTAACTCTTCTATAGAGTTCAGGATATTCAAGTTTCTCTCAAATATCTGACAAAATGTCTTTATGTCACTAGAGTAAGAGATTCGAAACCTAATTTTATGCTTATTTTCATTACATGAATCATGAGTGTCACCTAAAGTTTCGGAAAAAAACGGTTTACCTTTGTGATTGCGTCCTTCATACATTTCCTCAATGCTTGTATTTATGTCTGTTACACTACAGCCTCTGTCCATAAACTCCCTTCTTAGTACAGAGACTGCCGAATCCAGTCCCTCTTCTGCATTGTGAAATCTACTCATCCTCATGAATTGTCCCTTAATTACATTCTGGTTCACATGTTTAGGATGTATGCTGGTTTTGTGTAAGATACTGTTCTTTCTACTAGAATTCTTGTACAAACTAGTAACTAATTCCGCTTGTGATGGTTTATGTATTCTGACATCAAGAAAGTCTATTGTGTCAAGTGAATATGTGTGAATCTTAAGAAGTCAGTAGTACTATGCAGATAGTCAATAAAAATATTGTCTCCCCATAAAAGGAAGACATCGTCCACAAACCGTGTGCACCAGAGGACACTCTCTGAAAACTCATTCCCATGTAATAAATGGTTTGTATCCCAAGAGACTAATGCTAGGTTGGCGTAGCTATTTGCACAAGCTGTGCCCAAAGCCATGCCAACCTTCTGCAGATAGAAACAATCATTAAACATGAAGACATTGTTTTCTAGGATGATCTCAAGTAAACTACAAATTAGGTTCACCTTGATAGGGGTATAGATTTGTTTAATGTTTAATAATTCTCGTACCCTTTCAATACCCCATTCATTGGGTATCACCGTGAAAAGGGATGTAATAGCCATGGTTACAAAGATATATTCACCACTGATCTCTGCCATTTTCTTATATAGAGAATTTAAAAACATATTAGTATCTCTGAGTACAGTATTACAGGTTACTGTGATTTTAAATATTTGATTGACAGACCTGATTAATTTAGTCCTGTCTTTGATTGGATACTACACCATTTAAATTTTATGACTTTTTATGTGAGTGTTTAAGTCTAAAGAAACGATCAGTTACTATCTTTGACTTTTATTTAATACTCCTCAGCCGTGGGCTGTTCATTTTTATTATTGTATTTTGTGGCTCAGAGGTGAAAAATGAGCATTGACCGAGTTACAGACCTTTTAGCTTTTATTTTCTTTTTGTGTGGATTTTTCTGTACTAGGACGTGGCTGAAGGAGACAACACAGAACTTGAAGCTAATGGATCCATAAGATACCATCATGGATTTTCAATCGTATGCTGAATATTGAATCAAATCCTCTAATGCAGAATCCAGTGTTTCCTGATACAAGGAATTAGGTCACAGAGCAAACTACCCATATAAAGTTTATCAAAACATTCAGAGACCTAGATAATAAATTATATAAATTCAAGAGATTCCAATGGTAAAGGTTCCATCTAGAGGCATAGTTGAAATATAAGATAGTCCCTAGGGGACTTAGAGTATGGGGACACTTACCCCGACTTACTACAGAAATGGCAACATCTTAATCTACAACTAAGCTATGACTATATGCACTTATTAATTGAGTATTTCCTGCCCCAAGAGAGAACTCTAGCGGAAGAAATTGAGAACTTGCAGCATGAACTGTTTGCTAACTTTTCTGCCGAAGTTATCGGTACTAAATTAGATGACTTATATGACAGTGTCCTGGGATATGAGAAAAGACTTCAGAATATAAAAATGAAGAAACTACAGAGAGATGTAAATGTTTTCTAGCGAAAAGAAGTCTTTTCATGGCTGAAAAGATCCATTTCTTCAGCAGGAATATCTAATGATAATGGATCTGCCCTAAATCAAGAGAATACTGTGAATGCTGTCCCTTTAACAACTACCACATTAACAGAACATTCTAATATTACGAACTTGATGACGCAGCACACAGAAACGCCTCCTGCCCTGCTAAAGGAAAAAGAGAAGGAAACTACGGCACCAGCTCCATCTATAATAGATACTGAACTGATTCTGAATGGATTCTGAACTGAGATGTATAACAATAAGCATCTTTTTATGCGCATTTAAAGTGTTTTTTTTTTTTTATTGTATCTGCTTTATTTTCTGAAAAATATATATATATACTTGTTTCCTGCCTTTCTAAGCTAGCATAGTCCAGTTTTCAGGTTAGTGCTGAATTCAGGGCTGTGTTACAAATCTCTGTGTTTGCCCATAACTTACTTGGATAGAAGGAAGTTTCTCTGTTCACCTGTGAGAGAGGGGAGCTTTGAGCAGCCTATCTGTCCCTAGAGGAGTGGTTTCAACCCAGAAAGTAATAATTTATTGGCCATTTTGGGCTAATTTCTATCTCTTTCATTCCCCTGCTATAAAAAACGCATTTGCCCGGTTTTGCGCACTGAGCAGCGGCGGTTAGCTAGGGTATAACTATTTCCAGCTCCACAAAGTCTCCTCTTCAATTTTTCCCTTGCAACTAGACAAACTTTCAGCTTAAGCACTCAAGCCATTCATTTCTCAGCCCAGCACTTGCTCAAAACTCATAGCAAGCACTTGCAAACCCTAGCACTACAGAAGGACAAGGCTCTCTATTTAACCTTACCAGCCGTTCAGTAAAACAGTTTACTATACCTATCCAGGCATGTCCAAAGGGCAATTTCAGGTTTACTGTCCAGTCCAACTGGTGAGTCTGGGCATTTTGAGGCAATGTTACAACTGCCTCATGTACACAGACAACCCTCTCCTCCTACCACCAAACACTAATACATGTGAGAGATGCAATTATACAGCCAAACTGGAAGCTAAGCTCTTTCAACCCAAGACTGGATCAGACAGTCAAGAGGAGAAGGGAAATACTGGCATCACACCACCAGTCTCACATAGACCCATTAAACCAGCACTGGCAAAAAATGCACGTAAATACACAAAAACATACTCGGAGACTCTAACTAAAAATCTTCAAAAGCAACAGAGCCCTCCAAAGCAGACATCCAAGCAACCACCACTCCCCAACACAAACCATGAAACACATACTTCACAAAACCAGTGTGCCACGCAATCACAGCCCTCAAGGCAAAATAACATACTAGTGATAGGTGACTCTATAGTCAGGCACACTGACGTCCCACTCACTAGGTTGAATAAGGAGAAGGTTACTGTTAGCTGCCTGTCGGGTGCCAGGATCCGCCACATAACACAAGCACTCAGGTCACTCCAGAACAAATACAAATATGACTCTTTCATTGTCCATGTTGGTGTGAATGACCCGAGCCATACCTCCCTGGACTACATGAAAAGAGACGTGGAACAGCTTTCTGATCACGTAGCCCAGGCCAGTATGAGCCTGACTCTGAGTAGCATCCTGCCCTCACCAAGAATGATACCATAGTATAAAGAAAAAATTATCAAGTTCAACAATTGGCTAAGTTTCTGGTGTCATTCAAAGGGGATCCAGTGTCTGTCTGTCTGGGATGACATGCTTGACAAGCCACACTGCTTCGCTAGAGATGGCTTGCACCTGTCACCCTTAGGCTTTCGAATACTGGCCAAGGCTCTTGCCACCCCCATAGTGCCTTTTTTAGGCAAGGCTCAAAAGACAAACCCACCACCGTAAATAGCACAAGTAACAAAAATCTGAGGGTAATACTACTCAATGCCAGAAGTCTAAACCTCAAAAGGCACGCACTCGAGGCACTCCTCAGTATGAAGAAAATTGATATATGTGCAGTAACAGAAACCTGGTTTAAGGCTCCAGAGAGCACCCCAGCACTACCAGGCTACGACTCATACCATACATTTCGGCCACAGAACCCGGACCGAAATACAACAGGTGGGGGAGTATCCATATTCATCAAGGATACCCACACCTCCAGGTTAGTGGCACAGCATGATGCTTCAGAGATTATCCACGTGCAACTAATAACGGGCAAAACTGCAGTTCAAATTGTATCTTGCTACAGATCATCCACCATGTCCCAGGACCCCCATTCCGCATTTCTGGAAACACTGGGTAGCATAAAGGTCCTACCAAACACCCTAATATTGGGTGATTTCAATTACCCAAACATTAACTGGGAGAACTACTCAAGTACTCATTCCCTTGCCCGACATTTCCTAGAATTTATAAACTCAAATGCCCTAGAACAATTGGTCAACACTCCCACCAGAGGTGACAACATATTGGACCTGGACATCACCAACATGGGCGACCGGTGTTCCACACCGGAGGTCAACCCCTTGCTGGTTAGATCTGACCATAAACAAATCACTTTGGATATCAACATTCTGCCCCCACCTCCGGACAAGGAAACCACCATGAAAAACTTTTCAAAAGCAAACTTCACGTTACTTAAGACGGAGGTGGAAAGTTTCAAAGACCCCATGCTAAAGGATAACGCTGTCCAAGGCGCAGAATCCTTTACTAATGCATTCTATGGGCACCTACAAGAATGCATGGATTGTGCTATCCCAAGCAAAACCAAGACTCACTCCTCCAAAAAAAGGAAACCAGTCTGGTGGACCCCTGCCATAAACAAGCTATACAATAGAAGGAGGAAACTAGTACAGAAAAGAGTAAAATCCCAAGAAGGAAAGACATCCCTGATCAGTATCGGCAAGAAACTACGATCCCTCATAAAATCGTCAAAGGCGAGCTTTGAAAGAAAACTTGCCAAGGACTCCAAAGATAACCACAAGACATTCTTTAGCTATGTCAAGAATCTAAGTGGTAATGCTCAGATCTGCTCGGAGTTAGTGCAGAATGGCACAAAATACACTGAACCAACCAATATTGCCAACATCCTGGCAGACAGGTTCGGTGCAAACTTCACCCCTCTCTCACCCCCCAAAAGGCCCATAACCATGCCAGAAGAATGTAGAGCCCCTGGAATCACAGACACTCAGGTTAAAATAGCCCTCTCCAAAGCCAAAAACACAGCATCAATGGAACCGGACAGTGTCCCAGACTGTGTGTTCTACACAAGCTCAAAGACAAACTAAACCCTCACCTAAACACACTGTTCAAACTCAGCCACTCCACAGGCTACGTACCCATAGAGTGGTGCACAGCAACGGTTATTCCAATCCACAAAAGTGGAGCCACAACAGACCCTGGGAACTATCACCCTATAAGCCTGACTAGCTTGGTCTGCAAGGCTATGGAGCACATCATCATGGAACTCATTAGCAGAGACATTGGGAACCTCCAAACACTGGACCCTACCCAGTTTGGCTTTGTTAAGGGCAGATCATGCCTCCTAAACCTGATGGACTTTTTTGAGACAGTTACCAAGGCTATAGACAAGGGAAAGGTGGTACACACAGCCTACCTAGACCTTGCAAAGGCCTTCAACACCATTCCCCATTCTGGTATTATAGACAAACTCACCAGCCTGAACATAAACCCCTATGTCACAAGATGGGTTGCCAACTGACTGACAGACAGAACCCACATGGTGAGAGTTGTGGGAGCTAGGTCTGACTCTAAAGCGGTTACAAGTGGTGTTCCCCAGTGTTCAGTCCTAGGACCCCTCCTGTTCGGCATATACTTCTCAGAGGTACAGACAAGCACAGGAGGACTATGGCTGACCAAGTTCTCAGATGACTGCAAAATAAGAGGCTATAACTGACTCACCGGATGACACAGACATCCTTCAAAAGGGTCTCACTGAGATGGACACCTGGTGTCAAAATCATGGCCTCAAGCTAAATGCCAAAAAGTGCATAGTTATTCCGTTTGGAAATAACAATGTACCTACAACTACCACATAGGTGGTAGTCCCCTAAATACAGAAAACATAATAAGGGATCTGGGGACCCAAGTAGATAGTAATCTCTCCTTTGATAATCACATTGCCAAAGTGGTTAGAAAATCCTTCTATGTAGCCCACCTAATCACAAAAGGGTTTGCATCCAGATCAAAAGAGGTCATTGTGCCCCTCTACTCATCACTCATCAGACCCATCATAGAGTACAATGCCCCATTTGGGATGTACCTTACAAGACACCTGCAACAGCTGGGAAGTCCACAGAAGTACCTCACCAAGAGGATCACTGGCCTCAAACAGATGCCCTATGCAGCTCGACTGAAGAAACTTCAGCTGTACTCGGTTGCATACCGCCCTGCTTTAGAAGTAAAGGCTTTTTTTCCGAAACTTTAGGTGACACTCATGATTCATGTAATGAAAATAAGCATAAAATTAGGTTTCGAATCTCTTATTCTAGTGACATAAAGACATTTTGTCAGATATTTGAGAGAAACTGGAATATCCTGAACTCTATAGAAGAGTTAGATGAAGTTATAGATAGGAAAACACATTTTTCATTTATGAATAGAAAATCATTGAAAAGGCAGCTATGTTACAAACCACAGTTGAACAGAAGCAGGGTATTGTCTCAGAGAATAGGAACATTTCCCTGCAGAAACTGCATGGCATGCAAGTATATTTGCTTAAACTCTACTTTTATACATCCAACCCAGAAAGTTAATATAGATATTGATTTTTATGCTGACTGTAGGACACAACATTTAGTTTACCTTAGTTTTTGCAAGGCATGCTATGTACTTTATGTTGGTAAAACCAACAGGAGCTTCAAACAACGTATTTTAGAGCATCTAAGAGATATAACCATTGCCAAAGAAACTAATGTATTGGCAAGACATGTACAAGCTGAGGGTGCACAACATGTTTTTCATTTTCTAGCCTTGGAGATTGTAGAACAGAATAGTAGAGGTGGTGACATTAGGAGTAGGACGGAAGAAGCTGAACAAAGATGGATTCTGTTATTAGAAGCTGATAAACATCCAGGGATAAATGGTACAGTGTCACTTAAACCCTTCCTAAAAGCTAGACCACTGAAACACCAAGACTCACAAGAGAGGTTTTATAATATACTTTGTGTTTTGTTCTTAGAAATTTTTATAATTTTTATTCTATTGTTTGTTTAATTAATGTACTATGATTTTAAATATTTGATTGACACACCTGATTAATTTAGTACTGTCTTTGACTGGATACTACACCATTTAAATTTAATTTAAGTCTGAAGAATTGATCAGCTACAGATCGTGAAAGCGCTTACTTTGTTCATTAAATATCGTTGGTTTTGATTTAATACTCCTCAGCCGTGGTCTGTTCGTTTTTATTACACTTGCGTGTTTGTCTGAATTTGGTATTTTGTGGCCACAGGTCATACATTTCTTACAGCCAGAGTGTTTCTTGGCCATGTTGTAAAGAAAAGAGCAGACAGAACAGACAGTACAACAACAGTTGACAAAAGAAGAAACTACACAATATTATAATTTAATAATTCAGTTAACTCCTAACCTAACGGCAACCAAGCAGAAAGAGAAGAGCACCAATGTCACTAAGAAAACAAGATGAAAATTTTTTTTTTTTGTTATGTAACTATAGGGCAAGGAGAGGTAGAAAAAGAGGAAATAGAAAAACTAGATGAAATACCCTACAAAAACATATAGTCCTACTTATCTGAGTTGCCTGAGCAGAAGACCATGTCTTACTCTAATGAGTGGGAAATGAAATCTGAGCTAATGCTGGCCAAAAGAGGGGATTATGGGTAAGGGAAGGATCCTGAGCTTTGCATCCTAAGTTTAGAGTGGCCAAAATTGGATCCAAGGTCAGATCCTAAGACCCATCTTTTGAGGAATGGACGGAAAAGACAACATCAAATACATAGTTTGACATAATTTTTTCCCATAAAGCAGAGTGTATGGAATGTAGAATTTATCCTGGTTTAACTGATAAAAAACAAATGTGGTGATGATAAGCCACATAAAGATGACCTCACAGGCAAATTAACACAGTACTGTGCTTGCTCCATCCAGTGCAAGGTGTGAAATGTTCAGTATACTTAGTAACCATGGTCAAGCCTTCAAAGTAACAGGGCACACTACATGGGAGACTGTGCACTCGAGCTAACATTAAAGACTGAAACAATACTAATTTTATGAACGTTAATCATACTTTGACTTAGGAATGGGGTCCAGTCTCATCATGGTATTAGAAAAGTACAGTTTTGTACCTACCATAAATGTAGATGTTCGAAGATCCACATTGCTGCAGTCCTTACATATGGGTAGTCCGCTGTCCTCGGTCGGCCCGAATACCAAAGTATTAGGCTGACGTCGGTCATGGGCGCTCAAATCTGACATCAGAGCGTCAGGGTATAAAAGCGCATGACCGACGTCATATCCTCAGTCTTTTCTTGCCCCAGATGTCAGAAGGCCCTAAAAAGAAAGGCCACAGCCCAAAAACAGGATACCTCCCAAAAACATGCCCAACAACAACCATCACCCAAACCATATAACCATGCCAAACTGCAGAGGGGAAGGAGGCAGGGTAAATTGGACTGCAGCAATGTGGATCTTGAACATCTACATTTATGGTAGGTACAAAACTGTACTATGTTCTTCATCTCACATTGCTGCAGTCCTTACATATGGGTAGAATCCCAAAGCAGAGGTAAAGGGAGGATGGCAAAATCATAAAGCATTAGGGGCTGCTAAAATGCCCTGTAATATTGCAGTGGCAAATCCAGCCCTAGACTTAGAATAAAGAGGAAGGTGGTAGTGCTTGGAAAAAGTATGTACTGAACTCCAAGTGGCTGCTTCCAAAATATCTTTTGTAGCTACCCCCCTTAGAAAAGCAGTAGAAGTGGCAGTAGCTCTAGTGGAATGAGGTCTGATCCCAGCCGGAATCTCCTTACCATGATGGGAATAACAGAAAGAAATACAAAACCCAATCCATTTAGAAATAGTTTGTTTTGAAATAGGTTTTCCCTGAGAACCCAAAGCAAAAGAAACAAACAACTGCTGAGACTGCCTGAACCCCTTGGTTCTGCTCAAATAATAACGTAACTGCCTGTGAATATCCAAAGTATGCAAAATCTTCTCCCCTTTATTTTGTGGGTTTGCATAAAAAGTAGGCAAATGAATAGTTTGGTTCAAGGCCACACTAGAAACCACTTTAGGCATAAAGGAAGGATTAGTACGCAAAGATACCCTATCCTTATGAAAAATCAGGAAAGGTTCCACTGCCATAAGGGCCTGTAATTCAGAAACCCTTCTTGCAGAGGTAATGGCCAACAAAAAGCAGTCTTCCATGATAAATACTTTAACTCGGCAGTAGCTGCAGGCTCAAAAGGTTGTAGAGTAAGCTTTTCCAACACAAAATTGAGATCCCAAGCAGGAGTAGGAGCTCTACGTGGGGGTCTTATGTTCTTTGCCCCTCTAAGAAATTGCTTAAACAAAGGATGGGAAAATAAAGGAGGGTCACAGTCATAGTGAGCAGAAATGGCTGCAGCATGAACCTTTATCGAGGAGAAAGACAAACCCTTGTCCAATAACTCAGTAAGATATTGAAGAGAAACACTTAAATCAGGCTTGGAAACATCAAAGTCCTTCGCTTTGCTCCAAAGAAAAAATCTCCTCCATTTATCAGCGTAAACTTTCCTTGTACTAGGCCTTCTGGCCTCCAAAATAACATTCAAAACTTGTTGTGGAAGCTGAGACCCTCCAGGGTCTAAAACAGAATATGCCAGGCTGTGAGATGCAGAGACTGAATCTTGACATTGAGGAAGTGATTGCCCTCCTGAGACAAAAGATGCGGAATCAAAGGCAGAGGCCATGGAGGCTCCGTATCAAACTCCTCAGTAGTGGGTACCAGTGCTGTCGAGGCCAATCCGGCGCTATCAGAATCATGGATGGCTTGTCTATTCTGGCCTTCAGGAGTACCTTGGGAATGAGAGGCAGAGGTGGAAAGGCATAGACATGAAGATTGCTCCAACTGAATGATAGAGCATCCACCTTCCAAGCTGTGGGATGAAACATTTTTGTGCAAAACTTTGGCAACTGGTAATTTAGTGGAGAAGCGAACAGATCTATGTCTTGGAGTCCCCCATAACACTGTCAACATTTGAAACACATGAGGATCCAGTTTCCACTCGTGAGGATCCACAATTTGTCTGCTCAACACATCCGCTAAGGAGTTCTGTGCTCCTGGTAGAAACCTTGCCTGAAGATTGAGGTGTAAACTGAGAGCAGTCTCCCACAAAATCATCGCTTGCCTGCAAAGAGGGTAGGAATGGGTTCCCCCTTGCTTGTTGATGTACCACATGACAGTAGTGTTGTCTGTTTGAATCAACACCTGTCCTGGGTGAAGTAAATCCTTGAAAGCCATCAATGCAAATTGGACTGCTAACATCTCCTTCAAGTTGATATGCAAATGTTGAAGTCTGACAGGCCACGTGTCTTGCACCCATTTTCCATTGAGGTGTGCTCCCCAAGCCTTGTCCGAGGCATCTGTCGTTAGAATCTGACTCGCCTCTGGTCGGGTCACAGAGAGTCCCTTGTTTAGGTGACATTCCTGAGCCTACCACAAGAATTCTTTCTGAATGCAAGGTATTATCTGAGTGACAGTGTCTAGATCTTGGCAGTGTTGTGTCCATACATTTTGAGATACCATTGAAGCTTCCTCATATGCAGTTTGGCATTGGGAAGCACCAGAATACAAGATGCCATGAACCCCAAGGCTTGAAGGACTGTCCTTGCAGTCAGCCTGGACTGTAGAGACATTTGATGGAAATAAAGAGAAAGGCTTCTTTGTTTGTCCGGGGTCAAAAGGCCATCTGGGAAGCTGTATTCAGTCTCACACCCAGAAAGCACATGTCCTGAGAGGGTACTAGACTGGACTTTGTTTCGTTCACAGAATACCCTAGGCATCTTAACACTACCATCACATACTGTAGATGATGCAGAAGTTCGTCTTTGTGTTGTGCAATAATCAGGCAATCGTCCAAATAAGGATAAATCTGTATTCCTCTTAACCTGAAAAAGGCTATCACTGGAGCCAGAACCTTTGTGAACACTCTGGGCGCAGTAGATAAGCCAAAGGGCAATGCAGAGAACTGATAATGTAAATTTCCAGCCCGAAAACGCAGGTACCTCCTGCAACTGGGCCTGATAGGAACATGAAGATAAGCCTCTTTGAGATCCAGAGTTACCATCCAGTGATCTTTTCCCAACAGAGGTAAAAGCTGTTGTAACGTCAGCATTTTGAACTTTGGAATGTCCAGATAAGTGTTGAGGATAGATAAATCCAAAATTGGTCTCCACGTGTTCCCTTTCTTTGGTACTAGAAACAGGCGAGAATAAAATCCTAGTCCCACTTCTGACAGAGGAACTGGCTGTATAGCTCCTATTTGAAGAAGTAAAGAAATCTGCTTGTGAGCCTCTATCCTTTGCCGAGGAGGAACGTCTGGCATGCCTTTGAAAGGAGGCAATGTATGGAAATAGAACTTGTAGCCTCGGTTTATAATGTCCAATACCCATTTGTCCTGGGTGACTAAACGCCAGTTTTGCTTGAAGAGTGCTAACTTTCCTCCCAAAGGAGCTGCCAGGGAAGAAGAATCTGGCAGCTGAAAATGCAGGTCATTGGGCCTGTTTACGAAAGGACTGGCCCCTGCCCTCACCTGCAGATTGTGCAGGTGAACTCCAAGTTCTAGGCCTGAAAGTACTGTGAGCTCTGCCCCTGCCACGTCTAGATCTACCCCTAGACTGAGAATCAGAAGAAGGGTAGGTCCACCCTTTAGTAGGCCAATTTCTACTAAACTTTGGAGGTTGCACCTGCAAAAATCTTTAACAGTCTGCATGGACTTAGCCTTGTCTTCCATTTTCTTCAAAACCGACTCCACAGGGGACCAAACAAAACTTCAGACTGTAAAGGGCATCCAGAATTCTAGTTTTAACATGCTCGGACAAATTCTGATCCTTAAGCCAGGCGTGCCTACGAAGAACTGAACCAGTGGCAGCCACCCTAGAAGAGGCCTGTACAGCATCAAAACCACACTGCAAAGAATGCTTACCCACCTGTTCAGAGACATGTACTAAATCCTGCAATTCTTTACACTCTATGCCCTCTGCCAAAGCATCCACTTTAGATTTTAGCTGAGAAAGGAGGAAATTCTGATATTTCAACATATGAAACTGGCAATTTAAAGCCCTCATAGCTAAAGTAGAAGAGGTATACACCTTCTTCCCCCATCTATCCAAAGCTCTAGCTTCCTTATCTAGAGGAACCGGATTCTTTACAACAGAAGCTCTAACACCCTTAGGCCCCTGACTAATAGTTTCTGGGTCCGCCCTAGGACTCTTATACAGATATTTATGAGCCTCAGGCACCCTGTAATACCTGTCCGGTTTAACTGGCGCAGGAGGCAAAGAATCTGGATTAAGGGAAGCCTCCGAGAAAACATCTTGAACAACATCCAAAACTTCCCACTTAAAATGCTCCCTCATGGAATGCAGAGTTTCTGAAAATGAAAAATCCTCTGGAGGAGAAGCAGAAGGAGTGGAATCCTCTGCATCAGAATCCGAATAAGGAGGAAAATCTTGAATATCTTCAGCAGAAGAGTCTGAGTCATCTAAAGCCTGATCCAAACTTTCCAACTCTGGCTCCACCCTGGGCCTCTTATCAGGAGGGGGCATAGAACCTCTAATTAAAGTAATCAAATCTTCTGCCATTTTAAGCATGTGCTTTTTAGGCACAGACCCTGAAGTACCTGGAGGGACACCAGAGGAAGGCAAAACAGACCTGCCCTTAGAAGAAGCCCTAGAAATAGTAGCAGAAGGCCTAACCACCTTAGGCATAGAAGGGAGAACAGTAACCTGAGAGGCCCCTTCAGCTTGACCTGACTCCTGTGAGGCCACATCCTGCAAAATCAAAGTTTCCCCCTGAGACTCAACAGAAACTTCAACCGGATCCACCTGCTCCACTGTAGTTTCTGCAGGACCGGCGTCCGAAACGGACGAATCAACCTGTCTAGGTTTCAAGGATTTGTCTTTGCGCTTCTCCGTGGAAGCGGGCGTCGGAGGATCCGATGGCATATTATAATTACACCGCTTACCAAAGACTAACCTAGCACAATCTAACCTTCTTTTTATAGTGCGCTTATTAAACCTAGCACAAAACCGACACCCGACTACGTCGTGGTCCGGTCCCAAACAAGGAATGCAAAGAGTGATAATCCCTATGCGGTATCTGTTTCCCACAAGAAATACAATTATTCACTTTTTCTGACATCCGGAATTAACTGAGGCAAGAAAAAACAAAAATATTCCCCAACGGGGTACTTAGCCCAACTTGGTTTCGGTCTGAAACTCAGAATACGAAAATTTCAGAACGCCGAACGGCACTTGCAACGCTGCTTCTGCATCGGACCATGCGGCAAAAAAGACTGAGGATATGACGTCGGTCATGCGCTTTTATACCCTGACGCTCTGATGTCAGATTTGAGCGCCCATGACCGACGTCAGCCTAATACTTTGGTATTCGGGCCGACCGAGGACAGCGGACTACCCATATGTAAGGACTGCAGCAATATGAGATGAAGAACATCTTAAAAAACTTGGAGAAAGTAAAAAAGTAACAGTGAACACTAATAAGGGGTTGGTAGCCATGGACAGGCCTTCAAAGTAACAGGGCACACTACATGGGAATCAGTGCACTATTCAAGGGGTTGTCAGTCATGGACAGGTATTCAAAATAGCAGGGCACAATACATAGGAGCCTGTGCACCCTACAAGGGGCCGGTAGCCATGGACAGATATTCAGAGTAGCAGGGCACACTGCATGGGAAATGGTGCACCCTGCATGGGTTGGTAGCCATGGACAGGCATTCAAAGTAGCAGGGCACTTTGCACTGGAGAAGGTGCACCCTGCATGGGATTAGTCTTTATACTGGTCTTTGTATTTGTATCATCATCTATTTTATGACAGAGCTTGCACCCTGACAGCTGTGAGGGCAATCTACCTGTTAACTGTTGGAGGGGTACACAGTGTGATGGTTCATACATTGCGCAGTATTGGATCCTATGCTATACCATTCCAATGATGTTTTTAATGGAAGACCAGTCTCATGTACCATATAGTGCAAAGCAGACACAGAGCTATGAATAATGAAAGCACTGTGCCTCATGTGTAATATGCTGCTGCACAACAACTGCGGACATGACTTGTTAACGTACAGCATTGCTAAACCACAGACATGGGCTTCAGTGACTCATGAAAATGCATGGCTTATTACTGCTCAAGCATACTTCCCAGAACTACTCTGCATATCATTATGCAATGGGGATCTGGTATGGCTTGGTGTTTGTTTAGCTCCTTTCACTGTCATGATGACTGAGTGCTGTGATGACATATTTTTGTGCAGCATGGAATGTTGCTGTGGGTCACCTTTGCACTTATTATGTACATGTACTCTACAGTGGTAAGGTACCACAGTATGCTCATGATATTGTGCTGAACAACACATCATCTTTCTATTACTTTCTCAACCTTTTATGCTGCATTTCTGCTCAACAGTTTGCACTTGGACAATACAAGTTACTGTCTCTAGCAGTCATCCTTGGGGCATAGCTCTCAACCTTTTAGCACAAGAATGCTGGACAAAGCAAAAAATAATGGGGGGGGGGCAAAAATCTTCCACAAAACAAATCAATATGGGACAAAAATCTGGAAATTCTGTGAAAATCTGGACAGTTAAGGGATACGGTCTGGGTGCCACTGTTGCCTTTGCAATAAATGGTCAATCCAGTTTGACTTCATTTGCATACTTACTCAGTCCCTAGCCTCTTTCAGGTACACATTGGTCATATGCTGACATGGCCCACATTTCACTGACTTTGATGAAGTGTGTTAGTCTATGTGATGTGAATCTTCCCTTATACTACACTATATTTGTATATATTGCCCACATTTATCAGCCATTAATTTATCCAAATTACATTGCTGATATCATGATATTCCACTATCCTGACATTATAAAAATAACAAAAGGCTATCTGACAAATATAGCATAAATGACCCTTGTGTTTAGCCAATATATTCTGCAGGAAACATCTCCATAAAAGTAGAATGGCTAAATGAAATCAACTGAGGAACCAAGAGCTGTGAAATAAAATGCAAGTTTGCAATTAATTTACAGCAGTCTGGCAGGTGAATTCTAAATAAAATTGCAACACTACCAAGCATATATTATATATACCATGCATTATAAATATATCCTTTGGTGAAAAAATGAATGACAGCATCTGAGAGGGAGGTGTTCGTGGGTGAGAAGAATTACTGTCACATTGCTATATTTTTTTTGAGCATTGACTGTATGCTTACCACTGACTGTAATTTATTTTTACATATTCAATGAACAATAAACCGTGACATATGGGTAGCACTGTAGTCAGTACTTGATTTTCTTGGAAGGCGAAAGACAGCTTAGATGAATTTGGTAGCCGAACTAAAAAGGTGTCATCCAGAATTGTAGCTAAAGATTTCTTCCTACTAAATTAGTATATGGACAATGGCAACAGATAGGTTAGTTAGCAGAGTCTGGCATGGTTTATGTCCACTGAAGCAACTTACTTTTATTATAATATAGGTCCTGTCATGGTAAGTTATACATCATTAATATGTACTAGATAGCTGAACCCGATAAGAATATATCTCTGCAGTAGAAGTCAGAAAAATATATCATAATTTCCAAATGAAATAACTTGCAATTGTGCAAGTTTTAATACAAAAAATAATTCCCACATGAAATAATCTATAATTGTCTTCTAAGTGTTAAGTAACAGCACGATGCATTAGTATTACCTGGTTCTACAAACAGTATAATCAAAGGTATTTGCAAAGACATTTACAGATTTTGGATATGCATATACAACATTACTACTGTGGACCTGAAACTGAACAGAATAAAGTGCAGTACATGTACCACACAAGACAAATGAAACCAGCAAACACTCCACTCAAACCTTGGAGAGTACCGGCAAAGGTTTATTTAGATACTGCTACTGCGGATAAACATGTGCCTAACAAATCAAGCACAAAGTGATAGTATACTGGTACCTTTACTCTAGATAATACATGCTTACTAAATCCAGCATAATAGAATAGTATATTGGTACAGTTACAGTGAACAAACATGCACTTACTAAATTAACCATGAATTTATCCTATAATTCTACAAAAAAGCTGTACAGCTATCAGGCATAAAACACCCTCTTTAATTGTTTGAAAAACAAAAAGTAACTTCATTTCAATTCCAATGAAGACTGTGAGAGAAAAAGAAAAAAAATCTTTGCCTGAATAACCAGGGAATTTCCATGAAGAAAATAAGTACAAGCCAGTATATTATTGACTACTAAAGTGCAACACAAAAAAGCCAAAACTGCTTAAATGTAGTAAAGTTTCCACATTAAAAGAGTCAATGGAAAAATATTAACAAAAACATTTTCATTATGCAATTACCTTCTAATGGGAGTGCACTTTCTTACAAATATATTGCTTGAATTGTTTAAAATAAGTGAAAGAATGCCAAACAATTCTCTTTTTTGTTTCACAAACAGTACAGAGATAAAATGGAAATCCAAGTAACATTAAACAAAATATGTGTGTCAGTTTTATATTAATATACTACTGGGGACCTAAGTAATAAAGTAATATTATTTAAACAGAGATCCAGGTAGATGAGTGTAACAGAATAAACTGGAACTTGTATATCAGCTCCATTGTGAACCTCACTTGATAGTAATATTTCAAAGTGAAAAGAACATCTGGTATCAGTTTAATAAAATGACGGTGCAATTTGTGTGACAAGTTTTAAATTAAATAAACATCTTGTATCTTGCAAGTTAATACTGTTTCAAGGCAAGATTATATGAAAAGGAAAATAAACTTTAAACTTATGCCTGATGTCTTCAGATATTTAAAATTTTGAGATTTGGTAGAAGTAGATTGCTAAATATTTTTTTATCTGAGTATATCTTTTGGGGAGGGTAGTTCTTATGTAAAGAAGAAAGAGCTGAATAATAACTCTTTCTGTTACACCTTCAGTCTTCTGTTTAGTTCTCAGCACTTTAACAGTTTTAACACAGGAACAGAATCTATATAGTTAGTTCCCATACTGAAACAAAAGTCTTCCAAAGTTCGATCCATTTGCCCCAGTTAAGGTACTGTATGTAAGAACCTAAGAATTATTCACCCAAAAATGATGAATATAAAATCTATGCCTTAATATTCTTCAGTAATACTTTCAACAGCAATTCACATATATCTTCTTCTTAAAGTTAATCTCAACATGACTGCTCTGTGTTTTGCGTCCACAGTATAATAGGCCTACTGGAGTGCTAAGTAATCTCATATTTTCATCTGTTAATATTTACTGCTAGTCTATGCTACCTTTCAGTCTGGGATCAGAAAATGAATTAATCACTTCAGCCATCTGTTGCAGAAAAGTCTTCTAACAGGACAACATATGAGGTTCAAAACTGTGAACTCTTATTGCTATTGTACTAGATGCATAAATCCTCTTCTCAGACCTATTCTTTTTAGTAAAAACTAATCAGCAACCTATCCTCTCCAGTGAAAGATAATGGACCCTGAGGGGTTTTAGAAGTGGCAGTTACTCAGATGCAGGTGAAACTGATTTCCAGGACCTGATTTTTACATTATAAGAAAGAAAAAAAGTTTTTTCTTTGTAAAACGTCTAAAGAAGGTTTGCAGTGGCGATGGCTGAATATCAGTATGTTTAGAATTTTTATTCCCTAAATTATAAAAATTCCTAAACAGAATGTACTCCACACCACTCCCAGAGTCTATGGCATGATATTTGCAGCCAATAAAGTAGCTGTAACTGATTAGTATGGATATTGGTTGACTATAAGGACTGCAGTTTTGAGTGCCCTTTTATTGTTGAAAGGTTCCGAAATGGATACTTCTGCTATTATTGGTTAATTTGGTTAGTTTCATTGCATGCTGAAGAAATATTCAAAACTACAAATTTAAAACACACTCTAACAAATGTTGCTCTATTAAGCAAGAAAATGAATCAGGAAGATGAATCCAGAAGAACACAAGCATTTATGCATAGTGCCCATAGCACAACAACTGCCCTCCTAACTTGTACAAATAACATAAATAAAGCCAGAGATAGAGATAACCTCAAAATATTCTTATTTCTAGACTTATCAACAGCTTTCAACACTGTGTCTCAGAAAAATCTCCTACCACAACTCTCCACAGTGAATATCGTACAACCTATTCTTCAGTGGTTTAGTAGTGATCAGAGTACTAGTAGGCATTCAAACAAAATTCTGTCTTTCCCCTTACCTACCCATCAATGCAGGTATCCCACAAGGCTGTAGCCTTAGTCCTCTTTGATTCAGTATCTTTATAAACAATCTTCATACTTCTGTACAAGCATCCATTGTACAGTATGCAGATGATTCCACCCTTATCTGCCTCTCAGACAATCTAGAGAATTTAGAAAAGATTGCACAACGTGCCACCAACTCTGTTGAAACTGGCTTTGTAACCACCACCTCCTTCTTAATCCTAAGAAAACCAAACTCCTTTTATTTTCCCCAGATCACCTATCCATTAAAAAACAACTTGAAAATCACATCCTTAAACAATACACCACCTAAAGTAATGTCTCTTACAAAACCTCTCTGGGTTACAATAGATAACAACCTCAGATATAATCCCCACATACAGAACAATTTGAAAGAAAACACAAAAACTAAGAATGAAGCACAGAACAAAAAAATATCTCACTGCATCCACCAGTCACTCTTGCCACTGCACACCTACTCCTCTCTCTATTATATGGGTCTCCTATGTTGACTAACCTACAAGCCACCCTAAAATCTAAACTGGAATAGTGTTACAAGGCAACTAGATTTGCAGCTAACACAAGTCACAGAAAAAAATCACTGTTCTTCACTAAAAACTAAATTGCCTAGAATTATCCCATCAACTAAATTATACTCAACTTCTCTTAAAAAATAAAATTATATATTCAATTTGGTTAATTTCATAAGACTGAAAGACTATATGATTGAATCCGAGAGCTTGAATCTCAGAACATCGAGAAGCTGGCATTTGTTTGAAGTCAGGTGTTTACCCTTTCCCCAGTATGCAGCAATCTTGGAGTTCTTATATAAGAGGCAGGGGGTATGCAGGGGTGCAGGACGGCTTGGGTCTTGGGTTCATAGGTTCATACTAGGCTATCTGCCCAAGGGCATTTACAAGCCTAGCCCAGAGTTTTGTGGCTTTTGCCACCCCTTTAGTCGGAAGGAAACTATGCCCATTATTTTGCTGTGCCTCTGTCAAGCAGTGACACTGAGGTAATCCCTGGGGTATATTTGCGATCTCCCATCCATTGGTCAAGATTTCTCTTGAAAAAGGCCAGCGAGGTGCTCTGCCTCACATGTACCAGGATTTTGTTCCACAGCATAGGGAGTCTCTGGGTGACGAATCTGTCCCTCCAACACGTCCTATTAATAACCGTGTCCAGGTTTAAGTCTCCCGCCCTTGTAGTTTTGAGGGATCTAGATTTTTTGAGGTGAAGCATGTTCATCAATTCTGGGTTGGACATGGCCTTGTATGTCAGGCACAGGTCACCTCTGAGCAAACGGTAAGCGACTGAATAGAGCTGGAGTTCCTTCAGTCGGGCAGCATAAGACATATTTTTGAGGCCATTTATCCTTTTGGTGAGGAACTTTTGGGGCCTTTCCAGCTGCTATTTTCTATGAAATATATTTATACAGATGTACGCAATATTCTGATCTGATATAGGATATATATGTATATAATTTTGTATATGAATGAATCTATTTACAAAAATGAATACATAGCCCTTTAACTGAAAAAAGAGGTTGTCCTAAGTTAAGCCATTAAATGGTTTTCTAATTAATTAATTATACTAATTGAATACAATGCTTGACTATATAAACTGGAATAACAAAGCTTGTAACAGAATCTGATGAAGCGTACTACAGCTACGCGAAAGCACTTATTCTTTGTGGTTTTATGTATGGAATAAAGAGGAATTTTCGTATCATTTCGTCTCACTTGGACTGGTTTCATCATTTGACTGTGTGAGTACTTTCAGTGACTTCAGTGCCTTCTCCGTGTGGATGCACTTGTGTTTGTTCTACTATTTCATTGCCTGGCTGTGACAAGTGCTCCTATATTGGTGTGAGCAATTTTATGTGACTATTGTTTTAACTTTCTGTAACTGCCTCACCACATGGGATGGCAAATTTACACGTAGAATTGGACTATAATCCAGAATCGAGGGGAAGTAATGAAAGATGGTTAAATATCACCAAAAATCAAACAAACCCTTTATTGACGCTGGATCTAGCAATGCCTAATTCTAGGAACTTGAATATTGACGTTGCTGATATTGAACACTTTAACACCTTGTTTAAGCAGTTAGAAAATGAGTTATACAGAATGCAGAGATATGTATGGCAACGCAAACACTTAGAAGCGTGCATACATTTCAGCATAGTCCCCAGGGGCATGAGAGTCCTATGCATGTCAACGTACGGGGAAAGTCAACCCGAATTACTGAGAAAATGGCAAGAAATAAATTTGGATACAAGTCGCAAGTACATGCAACTTGTAATAGATTATTTCTTGCCCTTGGAACAAGAAATACTGAAAAATGTAACTAAACTAAATAAAGACATACGGCAGTTGTTTAACACTGAACCTTGCATTCAGAGACTAGAGGACTTATATATACAAATTGAGTCCTATGGCAACAAACTACAGTTAACTAAACATCTCTAGTTACAACGAGATCATCGCAATTTTTTGGATGGGAACGTGTTTGTTTGGCCACGTAACGTGAATGAGAATGCCAGAATGAGGATGGGAGAGAAGGCAACGAATCAGCTGGATACTACATTAGTTATTAATGAAAATGCTCCTTGTTTGACTAGGTCAAAAGAGAACAATTCACTTATTAACATTTCTGATAATGCTTTTGTCACGCCACCTGATACTGTTGAAAGGTTAGCAACTGCTTCCACACCCTTGCCAAATCAGGAAGCAGATAAGAACAAAGCAAGTATAGGAAACAGTGGGGCTATACCGAAAAATTGTAACACCTCGACAGCTTTTTTACCGTATGCAATACGGAAGCCCCTGTTACAAAGAGAACGGTCCACGAGTTGGGACAGGAGAAAGAGGAAATTCTCAGGAGAGAATATGCCAAAGAGACATCGCCAGAGACAGTAAGTAACTAACTTATTTTTTAATTTATCTGCATTTATATTGTCTGAATCTGATGTTAGCCTCCTAAATAGAGGCTTGACATTTATACCATCACAAACAAGTAAGCTAGAAAGCTTACTAATTGATTTGAGGATGTTTGGTCGTATGCTAGCTTTGAAACTGTTTTTTTTATGGCAATAAGAGCTGTGATTCAGGCAGTAATGATGAACTTACATGTTTTAAACAAAAAAGTATGTTTACCCCCCCCCTACCGACCCACATAGAAGGTTTTATCAGATCATGTGAAATTAGTTTTTATAAATATTTCTTTGAAGGGAAAAGAAAATGCTTATTCTTTAATATGAATACTGATGAAAGATTATCTTTGAAGAAATTAGTGAATGAGTCTTCCATAACAATTAGACCTGCAGACAAAGGAGGTGGTTTAGTGTTACTTAACACTGAAGATTACATCTCTTCTATGTTACAGATGCTAGGAGACCAAGAGACATATATTATGATTACTTATGAAAAGTTTCTAAATATGTTGAAAAAAATAAATGATGAGTTATATGACCTGCTAATGTGCTATCAGATAGATAAGGAATTATATGATTTTTTTGTTATTGAGTATCCTAAAGTACCAGTTATAAAAGCCCTACCCAAAATGCACAAAGATATACTTCCACCACCCTTGAGACCCATTGTAGATGGTGAAGGATGGGCTACACAGAATATATCAATCTTTTTAGAAAAAACTTTGAGGCCCATAGTGAATAAGATTCCCACCATTTTAAAGGATACTTATCACCTGTTAGATTTAATAGATCAGCTAAAGGTTGATTTACGACAAGGTACCCATATCTTGGTGACATTAGATGTACGAAATTTATTTACATGTATCCCAAATGAGGAGGGAATACAAGCTATAAGAGAACTACTACAATTTTTTCCTGAAATGAATGTCAACAAAGTAACATTGATTTGTCAATTATTAGAACTTGTCCTCTCCAATAATGCGTTTTCCTTTTTAGGACAAATATATCTACAAAAGTGGGGTGTTGCAATGGGAACACCCTGCGCTAACACATACGCTAATTTAGTGGTTAACCACTGGGAGAGAGAATGTTTGTTTACAAATGAATCATACAAGAAGGTTCTTTTATATGCTAGGTTTGTAGATGACATACTGATTGTGTGGGAGGGCACAATGCTAGAGTTTGAGAGATTTTTATGTCACCTTGAAAGTACATCAAGTTTTTTAAAATTCACCATGGAAGCATCTGATACAGAGGTGAATTTTTTGGATGTAAATCTAAGTATTAAAAATGGGAAGATTAGGTCCACATTACACAGGAAGGAATGTTGGAAGAACACATTCCTCAGGTACGATAGTATGCACCCAAGACACGTGTTCAAGGGCATCTTAAAAAGTCAGTTCTGTAGGCTAGATAGAATATGTGAAGAAGATCTAGATTTCACATTACAGGCAGATAAGCTAGAAAATCTATTTATACAGAGGGGTTACAATAAGGTATTAGTGAAAGAAATTAGGAATCAAGTGAAGAGAGCTACAAATACAACAAATACATTAGAGATGGTAAAGACTAACTCTATTAAATATAAGAAACAGACTGTGAGATATGATGAGAAAATACATTTTGTCACCACTTATACCAATGACAATAGAGTAATCAAAGAAATTATTAGTAGCCATTGGCAAATTTTAACTATAGATAGCAAGACATTAGAATTAGTAGGCCAAACCCCTAGCTTCACATATCGAAATAGCAAGAATTTAAAAAGATTGCTATGTACTACAC
This sequence comes from Protopterus annectens, assembly GCF_019279795.1. Classification (NCBI taxonomy): domain Eukaryota; kingdom Metazoa; phylum Chordata; order Ceratodontiformes; family Protopteridae; genus Protopterus; species Protopterus annectens. Next base: position 1,886,808,524 of record NC_056741.1, on the reverse strand, counting down.
ATAGCAGCAATGGAACAATAGGCACTCAGATTAGTAGTAAACTTGGAACATTTCCGTGTTATAATTGTAATATGTGTAAATATATTACAGGGACACAGGTATTTACTCACCCTGTTTTGAGCTACTCATTTACTCCTAGATTTTTTGCATCTTGTGATACATGCAACATTATTTATTTAGCCACCTGTGAATGTTGTTCTGCATTTTACGTGGGACTCACAAAAAGAGAATTAAAGAAAAGAATTTACAATCATGCATATGATATTAAAAAGAATAATGAACTCAATGCATTAGCAAAGCATGTGATTCAATATAATAGTCATAACTTTAAATTTAGGGTCTTGCAAATTGTAAATAAAAATGAAAGAGGGGGTGATTCTGTGAACGTTTTGGAACAAAGGGAATTAGAATGGATATTAAAACTAAGAGCACACCACCCTCCGGGCTTAAATCAATATGTCCCTTTGAAGCCGGTTTTAAAGCAACGTAGATAATGCAGACGTAATGCAGATGTTATAATATAGATATCATGCATTTTTATATACATGTTTTCATATATTACTATTCTCATACATTTTATTAACCAATTGATAGTATTGTTAGTTTTATATATACATATATTGATTTATTATATTATATTATACAGTATTATACTATATATAGACTTGCACTATGCATTTTAATATATATTATATTAAGATGTAAATAATATGTGGTTTTATTTGATGAAGGTTCCATGATTCTGAAATACCGAAAGATAATACAGATTTGAAAGTTTTTATGTGATTAGTTTTATGCATGTTAAGGTAGTGTTATGTTTTCTATGAAATATATTTATACAGATGTACGCAATATTCTGATCTGATATAGGATATATATGTATATAATTTTGTATTTGAATGAATCTATTTACAAAAATGAATACATAGCCCTTTAACTGAAAAAAGAGGTTGTCCTAAGTTAAGCCATTAAATGGTTTTCTAATTAATTAATTATACTAATTGAATACAATGCTTGACTATATAAACTGGAATAACAAAGCTTGTAACAGAATCTGATGAAGCGTACTACAGCTACGCGAAAGCGCTTATTCTTTGTGGTTTTATGTATGGAATAAAGAGGAATTTTCGTATCATTTCGTCTCACTTGGACTGGTTTCATCATATGACTGTGTGAGTACTTTCAGTGACTTCAGTGCCTTCTCCGTGTGGATGCACTTGTGTTTGTTCTACTAATTTGGTTAATTTCATAAGACTGAAAGACTATATGATCGAATCCGAGAGCTTGAATCTCAGAACATCGAGAAGCTGGCATTTGTTTGAAGTCAGGTGTTTACCCTTTCCCCAGTATGCAGCAATCTTGGAGTTCTTATATAAGAGGCAGGGGGTATGCAGGGGTGCAGGACGGCTTGGGTCTTGGGTTCATAGGTTCATAGGTTCATACTAGGCTATCTGCCCAAGGGCATTTACAAGCCTAGCCCAGAGTTTTGTGGCTTTTGCCACCCCTTTAGTCTGAAGGAAACTATGCCCATTATTTTGCTGTGCCTCTGTCAAGCAGTGACACTGAGGTAATCCCTGGGGTATAGTTGCGATCTCCCATCCATTGGTCAAGATTTCTCTTGAACAAGGCCAGCGAGGTGCTCTGCCTCACATGTACTGGGATTTTGTTCCACAGCATAGGGAGTCTCTGGGTGATGAATCTGTCCCTCCAACACGTCCTATTAATAACCGTGTCAAGGTTTAAGTCTCCCACCCTTGTAGTTTTGAGGGATTTAGATTTTTTGAGGTGAAGCATGTTCATCAATTCTGGGTTGGACATGGCCTTGTATGTCAGGCACAGGTCACCTCTGAGCAAACGGTAAGCGACTGAATAGAGCTGGAGTTCCTTCAGTCGGGCAGCATAAGACATATTTTTGAGACCGTTTATCCTTTTGGTGAGGAACTTTTGGGGCCTTTCCAGCTGCTGCAGGTGTCGGGTCAGATACATTCCGAATGGGGCATTGTACTCAATCATTGGTCTGATGAGTGATGAGTACAGGGGGCCGATGACCTCTCTTGATCTAGATGTGAATCCCTTCATGATCAGGTGGGCAATGTAGAAGGTCTTCCTAACTACTTTGGCAACATGAGTGTCAAATGAAAGGTTACTGTCAACCTGGGTCCCCAGACCCCTGATAACCTCTTCTGTGCTCAGTGGATTGCCACCTATATGGTAGCTAGGGGTAACCTTGTTTTTCCCGAGGGGTATGACTATGCATTTCTTGGTGTTTAACTTTAGGCCATGGCTCTGGCACCAGTTATCCGTTTCTATGAGACCCTTCTGGAGGATATCTGTGTCAGATGTATTCTCGACTATGGCGCCCAGTTTGCAGTCATCTGCAAATTTTGTCAGCCATAACCCTCTTGTGTTTGCTTGTACTTCTGAAAAGTAGATGCTGAACAAGAGTGGGCCCAGGACTGAGCCCTGTGGGACACCACTTGTGACAGGCTTTGAGTCTGACATGGCGCTAGCAACTCTGACCCTGTGGTTCTGTCACTTAGCCAGTTTGCAACCCATCTTGTGACGTATGGGTTTACATTTAAGCTGATGAGTTTTTCAATGATACCTGAGTGGGGTATTGTGTCGAAAGCCTTTGCCAGGTCGAGGTAGGCTGTGTGGACTGCCTTTCCCTCATCAATGGCCTTGGTGACTGTTTCGAAGAAGTCAACCAAGTTTAAAAGGCATGATCTGCCTTTGACAAAGCCAAACTGGGTTGGATCCAAAGTCTGTAAGTCCCCTATGTCTTTATTTATGAGTTCCATTATGATCCTCTCCATAGCTTTGCAGATCAGGCTTGTCAAGCTGATGGGGCGGTAATTACCAGGGTCGGTGAAGGCACCGCCTTTGTGAAGTGGGACCACAGTTGCCGTGCGCCACTCCTTGGGTACGTATCCTGAGGTGAGGTTAAGATTAAACAGCTGTCCTAACTGCGGGTTTAATTCCTCATTGAGTTCATGGAGCACACAGCCGGGGACACCATCTGGTCCCATGGATGCTGTGTTTTTCGCCTTGGAGAGAGCAGTTCTCACCTGAGCGTTAGAGATGCTTGGGGGGCTACAATCCTCTGGTATAGATATCTCTCCTTTTGGGGGGGGGGGAGTTTGCACTGAACCTGTCAGCCAGTATGTTGGCAATGTCTGTAGGTTCAGTGATTTTTACATCATTTTGAACTAATTCTGAGCATATCTGGGAGTTTCCTCCCAGGTTTCTAACATAGCTAAAGAAGGCCTTATGATTGTCTTTTGAGTCCTTAGCGATTTTTCTCTCAAAATTTGCCTTAGATGATTTTATGAGAGCTCTTAGTTTTTTACTTATAATGATCAAAGGTGTCTTACCTTTTAAGGATTTTGCTCTATCTTGTAGTAGCTTCCTCCTTTTGTTGTAGAGCTTGTTTATGGCTGGGGTCCACCAGACTGGACGCTTGCCTTTGGTACAAAGAGTCTTTGTTTTGTTTGGGATTGCCTGATCCATGCAGTTAAGATGGCGATTCAGGTTGCAGCCTGCTATAAGTCCCCAACCATGGCCCAAGACTCTCATTCCATGTTCCTAAGCACCCTGGAAACTATTAGGGTCCAACCCAACACTCTCATACTAGGTGACTTCAACTACCCCTCCATCAACTGGGAAAACTACTCATGCACCAATACACTGACCCAACGCTTCCTGGAATTCATCATTTCCAATGCCCAGGACCAGCTCATTCTTACCCCCACTAGAGGAAGCAACATCCTTGGCCTGGTTACTAACATGGGCAACCATTGCTCTACATGAATAGTCAATTCCTCCCTGGTTAGATCCAACCATAAAATGATCACCAAGGAAATTCACATCTCACCCACACCCCCCTGCAAAGGTAACCAACAAGAAAAACTTATCCAAAGCTGACTCTGGGCTCCTTAAAACAGAGGTGGCTAACTTCACGGCACCCATGTTAATGGAAAAATAGATGCATGACTGTTGAATCAGGCACCAATGCACTGTACGAACATGTACATAAATGCATGGAACTAGCCATACCCAACAGAACCAAGAAGCTCTCCTCAAAAAAAAAGAAGCCCATCTGGTGGTCCCCTGCCATTAATAAAATCTACAACAGTAGGAAGAAACTGTTGCAGAAAAAGGTGAAGTCCCAAGACTGGAAAAACTCCCTTATTAGCCTCAACAAAAGTTGAGATCCCTCGTCAAAACCTCTAAAGCCAGCTATGAAGGAAGAATTGCGACAGACACTAAAAACAACCACAAAGCCTGGTATAGTTATATCAAGAATCTCCATGGCAGTAATCAGGTTTGCTCTGAGTTACTGCACAATGGTATCTCCTATACTGAGCCAACAGATATTGCCAACATACTGGCCGACAGATTCAGCGCCAACTTTACCCCTCTCTCCCCCCTTAAAGGACCAATCACAATACTGGAGGAATGCCAGCCACCCAGCATTACTGCAGCACAGGTTAAAGCTGCATTATCCAAGGTCAAGAATACAGCTTCCATGTGACCCAACAATATCCTTGGATGTGTTCTACATGAACTACAAACTGAACTGGCACCACATCTGTATGCCCTGTTCAATCACAACCTCACCTCAGGCTTTGTCCCTACTGAATGGCACACTGCTACAGTCATCCCTCTCCATAAAGAGGGAGCGACTACAGACCCTGGGAATTATCACCCCATTAGCCTGACAAGTCTGATATGTAAGGCTATGGAGCACGTCGTCATGGACCTAATTAACAAGGATATAGGGAATCTCCAAACTCTAGATCCCACACAATCTAGTTTTGTGAAAGGTAGATCATGCCTGCTCAACCTGGTTGACTTCTTTCAGTCAGTCACCAGAGCTGTGGATGAGGGCAAGGCAGTTCATACAGCCTACCTAGATATGGCCAAGGCCTTTGATACCATTCCCCACTCAGAAGTTATTGATAAACTCACCAAACTAGACATAAACCCTTATATCACTAGGTGGGTTGCAAACTGGCTCACAAATAGAACCCATAGTGTGAAAGTAAGGGACTCCAGGTCAGACTGCCGATCAGTCACAAGTGGAGTCCCACAGGGATAGTCCTGGGTCCTCTCCTGTTTGCCATCTACTTCTCAGAAGTCCAGGCCAACACGGAGGGACTCTTGCTGACTAAGTTCACAGATGACTGCATGCTGGGAGCCATTACTAACTCCCCAAGTGATGCAGACATCCTACAGAAAGGCCTCACAGAGACCAGTGACTGGTGTCGAAATCATGGCCTTAAGCTTAATGCCAAAAAATGTGTCGTCATCCCCTTTGGGAAAAACTCAGTTTCCACTAATTATCACATTGATGGGAGAACACTGACGGCATTATAAGAGATCTGGGGACACAGATTGACAGCAACCTCTCCTTTGACCACCACATTGCCACTGTGGTCAGAAAGTCCTTCTATGTGGCACATCTCATTACCCAGGGTTTTGCATACAGGAAGAAACAGGTCATCATCTCTCTCTACTCTTCCCTCATTAGGCCAAATCATTGAGTATAATGCCCCTTTGGCGTGTACCTCACTAGGCACATGCAACAGCTGGAAAGGCCACAAAAGTACCTCACAAAGAATCCTAGGCCTTAAACACATGTCCTACATGGACAGACTCAAAAACATCCAGCTATTCTCTGTCTCATATCATCTCCTAAGAGGCAATCTCTGCTTGACTTACAAAGCCATGTCGGATCCAGGTCTGTTAGAAATGCTACATCTAAAGAAATCCCAATCCCTCCGCACCACATGCTCCACAGACCTCAACTTCATTACCACAATCAACAGAACATGCTGGAGGGACAGGTTCCTCATCCAGAGAATGCCCATACTCTGGAATAGACTTCCCATACATGTCAAGCAGAGCACCTCACTGTCCCTCTTCAAGAGAAATCTTGATGAGTGGATGGGCAATAGAAAGTTCACCCCGGGGATCACTCCAGTGACTCTACTTGATAGAGGTACTGGGAGCTAACATGCGGCATGATGCCAGGGCACTTCTATGGGCTTGGCTTGTAAAGGCTCCAGGGCCATTAGCCTAGTACACACCTATGAAACTATGAAAAACAGTTTTTCACCATGCCAGCTCCCACAGTAGATGCCAGTTCGATGTTCCAAGATTCGATCTTCTCAGATTTGGAAATATGGCCTTTCAACCTTATGAAATACATCTATTTACTTCTACTTCTTGTCCAGCTATAAGCATAATTCTTCATCACTACCTTTCAAACTGTCACCTTTAATCTTCTGACAAAAATCTACTTGACATCTATAAGCCTTACAAAAACTGCGGTCAGTTTGTACTCGCACTGTGTAACAAAAGTCTAGCATACGATCCCTGCACCAATTAGGTCAATAAACAACATTATTCTATTTAAAGCTGAAACAAAAAAAATTCTTATCTGATCCCTGGCTTTGCTAATAATTTCAGTTGCTACTCCTGTAATACCTACATTCATATTATCCCTCCTTTGCTTGTTTATGTTTCCCTTACTCTTAATCCTGGTTTTACTCTTTTTTAGCTTGTTTTAATGATGGCTACATGTGTATTATTCTAACTCATATGTGTATTAATATTTATATTAATCTGTGTAATTACAGTACTTTGTAATATGATGTCAGATTTTCACCTATAAATTTGCATTTTCTGTTAATTTATTTGTAGAGCTTTTCTTCCCGGCCTCCATTGAAAATAGATAAAATTATTCAGTCGGCCTTTCCTGATAAGTAAATAAATATGTGTGGAGTCCATGGTTTGAAAACAACTGGAAGCCCAATGTGAATTTAAACTGCTGCTGTCTGCATACAGTCTTCTGTACATGCTATTAATCTGCTACTAGCCAGTTATCCATGTCTCAAAAATATAACTGCAAATTGTGTCACAAAGTCAGTCATTAAATGTCTAAAATCAAAGGGAAAAAATTAGCACAGCTCCTCCTTCAAAAATGCAGCAGTTTCACTTTAAATTAGGCCACTAAGCACTAAACAACTGAAGTACAAAGTACCACTGTGGGTCCTTAAAACAGCTGTACACAGGGTGCTAGTAAGTGGCATGCATGGAAAAAAGAAAGAATGGTGTCTACAGTATACAAGTAAATACAATGCAATCCAGACCACTGCAAGATATCAACCAGATTGTTCATGTACTGGTGATCTTAGTACACTGCACAAGTTTCTCTTCCCCTGTAAAAAAACGCTCCTTCTATGTAGGCATCTCATAGTAACTGGCACCTTGAAAGCACAAGGAAGTCAAAGAGCAAAGTGCTATACATGAGATAAATTGTAGTTTCAGTCAACCAGACTTCAAAAGTATAAAGCAAGTCAGATTCCAAAATGGTGGACAGCCTGTAAGCACACCAACAGTGCAGCTCCTGCATTCCTATACTATAATCTGACTTCAAACCAGTGCATCGCTTAGGAAAAGTATATCAAACATCAATGGATTAAAGCAGAAATACCATTACTTACTTATTTCATCTTTATTTTTCAAAGATTCTCTCATTCTGAAGGAAAAATAATTACTTGTTGGAAACAGAGCCCTGAACCGCATGGTATGGATTCTTCAAGACTAACAGGCCTAATAAGAGGAAAGTAACAAGAAAAACAACTTTCATAACAAGACTTATCATTTAAAAGTTTGCACTACTACTAGGAATCTAACTATACAAGATTAATGGAGAATCAGCTAGATCGGATGGAAACTGTAATCACAAAAAACAGTCTGTCTGCAATTACTACTCCTGAGAAAGAAACCACTTCTAAAAGGCAAAAAATTAACAAGCAACAACAAGAAGCTGATAAAATGTCTCAAAGATTAAAACAGGAACAACCTTTAACACTGGAGAATCTGAAAACTGCTTTACAACCTTTACAACCAGAAGTGCAGGGTTTCTCTCATACGCTAACTACATTTGGCTCTACTCTGGACCAAATTGTGCTTAGGCTTGAACAAAATGAAGCTAAAATTATGGGCAATGAGCTAAAAATAAATGAACTGCAACAAAAAGCACAAACCAATGACACCATAATTAAAGAATTACAGCAAAAAATGTTAGAAATGCTAGAAGCCGGAGAAATAATTTTATCATAAGAGGTATTCCAGAGAGCTTTGATAATTCACAACTTATTCCAATAATAAAAGAAATACTAAGCTCTCTTCTGGCTAATAAAAATCTCCTGGATGAGATAGTGATCAAAAGAGCTCACAGAGCTATAAAGCATACACAAACAAGTGATCTTCCTAGACAAATCTATATCAGACTGCTTAATTCAGCACATGTTCAACAGATACTGTCAACTTATAAGATTAAAAGGAATGTTACATGGAGAATGCATAAAATTATGATTACTCAAGATCTTACAAATTAAACAAAATCGACAGAAACTCAGCAAATACTGCAATTACCTCATTGAAAATAAGAATTGTTTCCAAATGAGATATTGTGCAACTTTAACATTTTATTACAAAGAAGAAAAAATATCCTTGGAAACACCTGACCAGGCAAAATCCACCTTTCTGCGTCTCTTCAAAGTAAATCCTGCCTGAGACAACTCTTTTCATATCTTTTGATCCAAAAACAACATTTGGAAGGCTAAACAATTGCTACAGCTCCAAAGAACTACAGGACAGAAGAATATACCACTCTTATGGGAAATTTTAAACACATGGATGTGGAATGTGTTCTAAATAACTCTGGTTACTTGCCTGTAAAAAAAAACCTCTTTGCTAAACTGTAATATGTAAGGTACTGTCTTTTAGTAACTGCCTTTACATTTAAAAGTTACAAAGCTACCTAACACTGTCTGCATAGAGAATTGACTTTAAAGTGCATTTACAGCTTACAAAAAAGAAGTGTTAAATTACATTTAAAAAATGGGATATAACCTTTGATATAATAGTTTAAGTAGTGTAAATATTTGACATAAGTAGTTTCAGTTAAAATGTATACTCATTATTCTACTGGCATAATCACTGAGTTGCTTTTAAGTATGTCTATGAGCAAGGTACAAAAACATTTCTCTTTTTTTTCCTCTTCCTCTCTGTTTGTTCAGTTGATGGCACTGGTTAATTATTAATATATGAGTTCACAATGATGTGTTTATATGGCTTTTGACAGTGCAGTGTTAAATGAAGATTCCAATACATTTGAAAGAACCACAGTTAGTTGCTGTTAGTAAGAATAAGGCAAATGTTGTTGAATTTTAAAGTGCTGCTTTATTTAAATGTTTAAAATGTATAATCATTATTCTACTGGCATAACCATTGAGTTACCTTTAAAGGTGTCTATGAGCAAGGTAGAAAACAGTTTTCTTTTTTTTTTTCTCTCCTGTTTGTCCAGTAGATGGCACTGGTTAATTAATAATATGAGTTCACAATGATTGCTTGTATGGTTTCCAATACATTTTAAAGAACCACAGTTAGTTGCTGTTAGCAAGAATAATGCAAATGTTGTTGAATTTTTAAAATGATGCCTTCTTTAAATATACATATATTGTACTTGGTTTTTGTAAATATTGTTTTGTTAACTCTTTAATAACTCTTGAAATGTTAAGAATTATAATATGTTGCTGTTACTACAAAACTTTTTATAAAAGCTACTTTCCCTTTTCTCTCTATATAATATCTAAGGGTACAATTAATATAATATTTTAAGAAGTTTGAAAATGAATATGCAGTATATAAATAATAAAAGGAGCGGGATGGGCACAGTCTGTTAGCTGATGACTGTTCGCATTTGGAAAAGTATGGGTATTAGTGACATCCCTCTGATATATATCTACTCCTTGTTGTTAAAAATAATAGTTTCTTTTAGTTTCTTAACTCATGCACATTTACAAATACAGAGGGATGGGTGGTTAGGCACCTATTTAGAGTTTAGGAATTTAGAAGTCACAACATTTATTCTTAAGATAAATACACTAACAGAAAAAGTTTATAACTGTATTTTTGTGTATCAACTAATGAGAAACTTCAACAATATTAATAAAAAATGATAACCATAGACTCTTGGAATGTTAAAGGGATGGTAGATAAAAAGAAAAGAAATTTAATCATGCACCTCACATACCAAACTAAGGCTGATATAACTTTCTTGCAAGAAACACACTTAGATGACCAACTTTGGCTTAGAGAAAGGAAAAGAAAATGGGTTAAAACAATAGTTGCTGCAAATTATAGTTCTTTGTCCAGGGGAGTGGCCATTATAGTAAATAAATCCTTCCAAGGAGAGATTACTTCCTATGAAGCTGACTCAAAGGGAAGATGGTTATTATTTACTACTGAATATCATACTTTAAACAAACCATTACTCTTTCTTAATATATATATAGCCCCTGCTCAAATCAACAGCTCTTCATTTATGAAGTCTTTAATATATTACCAAATACCCAGATCATCTGTTTATTCTAGGTGGGGACTGGAATGTTTTACTAAATCTAGATAAGGATAGATCGCATAATAAAAGCAGACAGTCACAATCTACCACTACAGTACCTGAAGAATTACAAAATACATTTGAACTAGTTGACCCTTATGTTAAATTTCAATATGATAAAACAATATCAAGATTCACTTTCTTTTCAGCCACTCATAAAACTTGGTCCAGGATAGATGCTTTTCTAATTTCCCTTGCTTTCCTTTCTAACAAATTAAATTATGCTGTATCACCTAGAACTCTTTCAGATCATTCCAAAATTAGACTTTTAATAAACGTTCAAGCTCATAAACAACGTATTTCCTATTTCAATACCTGGACGTTAAATCCTAAAATTATACAAAACCAAGAAACTACACAAGAAATTCAGAATGTGCTAGCCCAACTTCAAAATGATTTTATATCCGATCAAATTCCATATGACATACAATGGGCGGCTACCAAGGTGGTCATCAGGGGTATTATTATTCAAAAATCTGCATGGCTCAAAAAAAAAGTATAACAATCTTAAGAATGAACTAGTGTGTCAAATAAACACTGCTGAACTAGAACAGCAGAAAAAATATTCTAAAGAACTTGAGGAAAAATAATTGATTGGCAAAAACAATTACACAAACACTATTTAGAAAATATCTCCTTTTTAGAATTAAGGTCAATATATCAATATTCAGAATGGGCTCAAACACCATAAAAATTCCTAGCTAGACTAATTAACATAAAAAGTGGACATCCTAGGATCAAAGAAATAAAATATGAAGGACAGGTGAAATATAAAGATCAAGATATAGTGGACGCTTTTGAAGATATTTATAAGAAATTATACAATATACCCTTATCATCATCTACAGATAGATTTGAGGATTTTATACATAATATAAACTTTCCACAAATTACAGAAGATTAAAGGAAACTCTTAAAATCACCGTTACATTTAAAAGAGATAAAAGCTGCAATAAACAAACTAAAATTAGGTAAATCCCCTGGGCCTGATGGATACACATCAGATTTTTATAAGCTATTCATGGAACCTATCTCCAAAGTGTTATTAAAAGTTTTCAACTATATAATACAATATGGTATAACAGACAAATACTTAAATAACTCCAAGACAGTGTTGATTCCTAAACCGCATTCTGACCCAACAGATCCAGCAAATTATAGACCAATAGCCCTCATAAACACTGATCTTAAGATATTAGCCCATGTTATAGCAAATAGACTTAAGAATATATTCCCCTCTATTATTTCCCAACAACAAATGGGCTTTATGACAAACAGGCAAACAAGTGACAACACCCTCCTTTTAGATACCATTGTAAGACTACTTAATAGGGATAAATGCCCCAGATATGCCCTTACAGTAGATGCAACTAAAGCTTTTGATAGAGTAAACTTACACTTTCCCTTTAATATACTGCCTTTATATGGTTTTCCTCAATAATTCATTAAAATGATCCAGGTTCTGTATCAGAAAGCTTCTACCACTATACAGGTAAATAAACTTATAACTAACCCTATACTCTTATCCAATGGTACAAGACAAGGATGTCCTCTTTCGCCATACCTATTAAATCTATATCTAGAACCCCTCCTTCTGTTTATTTCACAAAAACTTTTCATCATATTCCCAGAATCCACAATACAAATCTTATATACTTCGGCTTTTGCTGATGACTTAAATATATACTTCCAACTCCCCACTACTGACCTCCCAAAATACTTAGCAAGTTATTGATGAGTTCTCGGTAGTTTCAAATTATAATTTAAATTTAAACAAGTCACACATATTTCCCCTCAATCCTATAGGGCATAAAGAATTGTACTTTCCTATGAGTGAGATCAAAATAAACTACCAGATAAAATATCTAGGAATAATATTTACTTCAGACTTCAAGGATATTATAAACAATAACCTACTAACTACATGGACTAGTATTCAAAATGATATGGATAGATGGAAGAACATTAATATGTCTCTACTGTCAAAATCTAGTGTTGTCAAGATGAATTTTCTACCAATAATACTCTTTCAATTAAATGCTACCATTTCAAATATTCCCCAAAACTTCTTCCTTGCCATGGAAAAAACTATATCAAGATTCTTATAGTATCCCAAATCTACCAGAATTAAATATGCAAAACCAAGACAGTGTTGATTCCTAAACCGCATTCTGACCCAACAGATCCAGCAAATTATAGACCAATAGCCCTCATAAACACTGATCTTAAGATATTAGCCCATGTTATAGCAAATAGACTTAAGAATATATTCCCCTCTATTATTTCCCAACAACAAATGGGCTTTATGACAAACAGGCAAACAAGTGACAACACCCTCCTTTTAGATACCATTGTAAGACTACTTAATAGGGATAAATGCCCCAGATATGCCCTTACAGTAGATGCAACTAAAGCTTTTGATAGAGTAAACTTACACTTTCCCTTTAATATACTGCCTTTATATGGTTTTCCTCAATAATTCATTAAAATGATCCAGGTTCTGTATCAGAAAGCTTCTACCACTATACAGGTAAATAAACTTATAACTAACCCTATACTCTTATCCAATGGTACAAGACAAGGATGTCCTCTTTCGCCATACCTATTAAATCTATATCTAGAACCCCTCCTTCTGTTTATTTCACAAAAAACTTTTCATCATATTCCCAGAATCCACAATACAAATCTTATATACTCGGCTTTTGCTGATGACTTAAATATATACTTCCAACTCCCCACTACTGACCTCCCAAAAATACTTAGCAAGTTATTGATGAGTTCTCGGTAGTTTCAAATTATAATTTAAATTTAAACAAGTCACACATATTTCCCCTCAATCCTATAGGGCATAAAGAATTGTACTTTCCTATGAGTGAGATCAAAATAAACTACCAGATAAAATATCTAGGAATAATATTTACTTCAGACTTCAAGGATATTATAAACAATAACCTACTAACTACATGGACTAGTATTCAAAATGATATGGATAGATGGAAGAACATTAATATGTCTCTACTGTCAAAATCTAGTGTTGTCAAGATGAATTTTCTACCAATAATACTCTTTCAATTAAATGCTACCATTTCAAATATTCCCCAAAACTTCTTCCTTGCCATGGAAAAAACTATATCAAGATTCTTATAGTATCCCAAATCTACCAGAATTAAATATGCAAAACTTCTACTCGCCAAAGATAAGGGGGGATTGGGGTTACCTGATTTTAAGCTTTACTATAGTATAATTACTGTATACAGACTAATACAAATAATAAACTATGACATATACAAATACTTGGACACCCCATTGGACCAAAATCTGGTATGAACAGTTGAAATCCCTTGTCTGTAATATCAAATCCTTACCATTCTTGAATTTAAACCAGGCTAGCATATACATGAAGAATTTACACCCACTAATTAAAAACGTGATTCTTGCAACACAGAAACTATTTAAATCATTGCAATTAGCTGACTATTTTTCCCTTATACAACCGTTACACCTAAATCCTAATTTACTAATAAATAATAAACCAGTAAAACTAACAAACTACGCCCTGATAAAAGACTACACAATATGGGATATATACCAATGGAAATACTCTAACACATGGCAAATAAGACTTGAACTCAGACTTCCTATGAAATATAATATTATCCTTAACCAACTTCATCATCTTATAAATGCTAAATTCTCACAAATGCACATTGACTTAACAGAACATAGATTTAGTTAAATTAATACTTGAAAACCTTGTGATTAAAGGGAAAACAATTTCTAGGACTTATAAAATTGTAATGAGTGCAAAACATCAGAATTCTTTATTATTTTCAAACTATTGGCAAACGAAAAATCAATCACTGATTGAAGAAAATAAGAAACTAGCCATTGAATATACAATCAAATTCATTCCTTTCAAGAAGCTGTTATATACACAAACTATGGTAGATAACAATCTATATTATACCTTATCTAAATTAAATAAATTCAATCTTAACTTTTTGCCTATATGTCCCCATTGTCCAGATCAAACAGCTGATATTTTACATGTCATGTGGAACTGTACTAAGATACACAACTTATGGTGTTCCTTGAGAGTAAGATTAGAGAAGATGGGATATGAAAAATCAACCCTTACTTGGGAGACAGCTATATTGTACATTAATATCAATCAACTCCCAAAAATATTAAAACATGTCTTTATTACGATGTGTGCCCTTATTAAATTCTTTATTACAAAGAATTGGAATGTCATGTCACCAATTACATGGGAAAATTTTAGCAATCTTGCTATCAAATATATTTCATCTCACAAATTAATTTATTCAAAAACAAAAAACAAATGCTATTACCAAAAATATTGGGGTTACTTGCTAGATATAATTCTTGACAAATAAAATTTGCCTACAAATTGTCATGAAAAGCTAACCTTTAAATAAGAAGTGAATGTAGTATAACCAGTCTTTCTTACATCTTCTCCCTTTTCTTAGTATATGTATAACTAGATATTTTCCCTAAACATACAAATAAATGGTTACATTTCTATTTTTACTTTATATATAGACTATCCTCATTCTAACTATCCCTTATGAGACCAAATGAACATAAGAATTCTCATACTTTACTTGACGATGTAGTGATTTCTTGTGTGTATATATATATATATATATATATATATATATATATATATATATATATAGATACACACATATATATATATATATATATATATATATATATATATATATATATATATATATATATATATATATATATATAATTTTCTCGGAACGAGATTGTTGTCTGTTTTCTTTAGATAGGTATTTGTATTGTTTATTTGTGTTTTTGAGTTACCGTATTGTTGTTATTATTTGAAAAAAGAAAATTGAAATAAAGAGATTTTGGGGAAAAAAAGTATAAAGCAAGCAAGTATCACATTATTCCTACATGCATCTCCCAAAACTTATTATAAAACTCCCATAAAGAATAGTTTCTGCAGTAATCATCTTGATGTAGATAAAGCATCTGACAGAATAAGCTGGGATTTGATGAGTAGGACAATCAAAGCATTTGCTTTCCCTGATAAAATTATAAGAATGATTAGGAAGATATATGAGGGGGATTGGGGCAAAAATTAAAGTGGGTGGGTTCCTCTCTGATAATTTCTGTTTGAGCAGAGGAACCAGGCAGGGGTGTCCTCTTACCCCTTTGTTATTTGCAATATATTTAAAACCACTGGCAAAGAAAATAAGGGACCCAGAAATTCAAGGATATAATTGGTATGGTACTCAAGAAAAGCTGTCTCTATTTGTAAATTATATTATTTTATATCTGACAAAACTAGAAAAAGACATTGCAGTGTTGTGGAACATTATGAGACAGTTTCAAGTCTTTTTGGGATACAAAAATGAATGAAGATACAATAAAGTCAATAACTGTAAACTATATACCCTCACATGAATTAACTCAGCAATACCCACTTTCAGGGGACATGATAAAATGAAGTACTTAGGAGTATGGATTAAGAAGAAATCTTTTATGGCAGCTAAGGATATGTAGGAAGAGACTAAAAAAAGATAATACAAAAACTGAGAAATTGAAAGTTCTGTTTTAGGGATATGGACAGCAAGATACAAGCAGTAAAAATGTCTTTAGTCTCTTTAATTTTATACACAGGTCAGGCATATTTTTTCAACCAGAGTAGAAGTTGTGGATAGGAATTAATAAAGATTTGAAGGATTTTACCTGGGAGAAGAACAGGGCAAGAATCAAGTGGGATAAGTTGATCCTTCTAATAGAACAAGGTGGTTTGGGATTACCCAATTTGAAGGGGTATTTCAGAGCTACACAGTTAAGGCTCCTATATATAGCACAAGCAGAAAGCTGTAATTAAAAGTGGAAAGGGATAATGATAAAACATGGGGGAAGCTCAAGAAACAAGGAGAGACTGTGATAAGGAGAATAACAATAACCATAAAGAATATTATATTCTTATAGTAGCAGAAAGTACTTCAAGAACTAAGCCAACACATGAATGGAGAAAAGAGATTGTGCTGATACGGATAACTGCAATAATGGGAACAGAAAATAAGGGAGTTGGAATATACTGGAGAAAACTGGAAAAGGAACCAAGGTACTGGAAGCAAATAATTAGAGAGGGAAAGGTAAGAGAATGAGAAGAAGCCAAGAATTCATTTGAACTGCAGACTAGAGATTGTCTTCCCTATCAAGGATTGATATCAGAGTATAGGTGAAGAGAAATATATAGGGGGTCCTAAATGAAATACCAGCACTGGTAGACTTTTTAGTAGAGTCTAGAACTGAGGTTGCTGTTAAAAAAGGTATAATTAGTAGAGCATACAAAATAGTGCATGATAATTATAAGCATCAATCAGAGGAAAAGGACTGGAAAGACAGATAAGCATTCATAAAGAAACACTGGGGGATATATGCATGGTTTAAAATATGCAACAAAGTCTAGAACATTTAGGATCTTTGCCTGGAAGTAATTGCATAGGTAATTTTATGCACCAAGCAGATTCCAAAGAATTTTTCCTCAGGTGGATTGCAAATATTGGCAGTGCCATAGGGAAGAAAGAGGTAATTGAGAACATATTTAAACATTACTACAGACTACTCTGTCAGAAATACAGGGTGCAAATTGGTGTAACTATGGAAATGATTTGTCTGAGATGTGATACAGAATCAGAACTGCCTAGACATAGTAACACCTTGCCAAGTTTAATTCTGATAGCTAACAGAAAGCAATCATTAGAAAATGGAAAATTCTAAACCAACTGCACTAGATGCAGCAAATACAGTAACAGAAGTAAAAGAGCTGGAAGCGGTATCTTTAGAAAAGGGAAGGAGCAAACTACTACTGGAAAGAGGTATCTAAAATATGATGTATCTCATGACATACTAGTAAAGTACAGTTGTGTAAGTAAACTTACCACAACAGCAGATGGCTGAATGATCACTTAGCTATATGTGATATATCCTGCCAAGAATATAACAGCCGGACGGCTTTCAAAGCTTCAAGGCACCTTCCATGTGCCCAAACTGTCAGGCAGCTCAAAATGAGCTGACTAAAAGATAAGATTGGGCACAGATTCCTTCACAGCTTTCCTGCCAGCAGAAGAGAGGGAGGCTCATCCCTGAATGGACAATGGCAGGAACAACAAAAAATAAATGTCCATACCCTGGCATAAAAAGCACACCAAAAATATGGGGGGTGGAGGACGGGAGCAGCTACTGCAGCAGTGATAATTTAAACAGTTACTGTTATGATAAGTTTCCTTACACAACTGTACTATGTTCATCATATTGATCACTGCTGCAGTAGCCTTATCTATATGGGTAGATTACCTTAGCTGACTACATTTAGGAGGCGGAAAGAAAAGAGTCCAGGAGCTCCTGGAAAATGGTCCTAGCTGACCTGGACCTAGAGAAGAAATCAAGCTTATAATGCTTTATAAAAGTATGTATGCAAGACCCAGTATCAGCTTCTAGAATACTTCTAGAATCCAACCCTTTTCAAAAAGCCATAGATGAAGTCAAGGCCCTGGTACAGTGGGCCTCAACCCTGCCTGCAAATAGTTTTGTTATGATGAGTATAGCAAAATTAATAACCTTAAACAACCATTTGGAAATGGTCTCTTTTGACACAGGCTGTCTCTTCTTACCTTAACAAAAAATGAACAATAGATCTAAAGATCTGAAAGATTTAGTTATGGCAAGACAGTACCTGAGTTGTCTGTGGCCATCCAAGGTATGGAATATCCTTTCTCCTTCATTTTTAGGTAAAGGAAAGAAAACAGGATGACAGGACAGTTTGGCTTAAAGTAAACTTGGATACGACTTTAGACATAAAAGAAGGATTAGTTCTCAAAGAAACCCTGTCCCTATGAAAAATGAAATAGGGTGACTCATCATAAGTGCCTGCAACTCGGATACCTTCCTTGCAGAGATCAGAGAAATTAGTAAAACTGTTTTCCCTGTTAAGAACTTCAAGTCAGCCAGATTACCTAGTTCAAATGGAGTTAAGTATAAGCTTATCTAACAGAAAATTAAGATCCAAAGGAGGGAACATTGTTTTTTTATGGAGGCGTCTTATGCAAAATCCCTTTCAAGAACATTTTGACATGAGACTGCACTGAAAGAGGAGGATCCATGGGAAGACATGCTGAAATGGATGACAAATGAACCTTGATAGAGGAATAAGAAGGCCATAGGATATTAACTCACCCAAATATTGTAAAACCAGAGAACTAGTCCTGAATGAGTACTGCTTATGTTGTTGGCACACTTAGCCAACCTTTTCCATTTGCTAATATATGATTTTCTAGTAACAGGCTTTCTTGCCTCTATTAATACCTGCTGCATGTCATCAGTAAACAGGTGCCTTAAAGAAATTAAGACCCTATCATCCAGGTAGTCAACTGACTTCTTGTGTGAATAGATTTAGTCTGTGAGGAAACTTATGGTAATTGTCCCTGACCATTTCCAAAAGAAGGGAAAACCATGGTTGTTTGGGCCAGAAGGGAGCCACTGCAATGATCTTGGAGGGTTCCTTTTGAATCTCCAGATGTACCCTGGATATTAGTGGAAATGGTAGAAAAACATATAGGAACATTTTTGCCCAAAGAAAAGAAAATAACTCTGTCTTATAGGCCTTCTTGCATAGAGTTATGGAACAAGATCTTGCCACTTGATTGTTCAACGAGCAGGCAAATAAGTCTCTTGAAGAACTCCCCACAGATGGATCAAATCTTGGAAGACCTCCTGATCTAGTTTCCATTTATGAGGGTCTGCCCTGATCCAGTTCAGCTTGTCTGCCACACATTTTTACTCTGACAGAATATAGGATAACTGTAGAGTGAGACTGTGCTGTGAAACTATACTCCAGGCTAACATGGCTAGTCTACAAAGGGGGTACAAACTGGTCATGACTGTGGTATTATCTGTAACCACTTGAAGAGGTCCCAGGGACCAAAGATGGTAAAGAGAGTTGAGCACCTTGATCAGGGCAAGTATCTTTTTGATACTTATGTGCTTGCATGTGTCCTTGGTGTCCCACACTCCCTGCATTTTTTATCCCACCTTATACTGTCCCCCAAACAAAGTCTGATGTGTCTGTGGTAACTGACTGATTTGGATCAGGGAGGGAGAAAGCAAGATATGGATTTAAGAATATCTGTTATCTCCACCAAACGATTTCTCCTCTGACAACCTCCAGCATGGGGATTTGAAAAGATAAAGGGTGTTGATGCTGAGATCAAACAGATTTCAGATACCACTGTATCTTTCTCATGTGCAGTATTGCCAGGGTTATCATGAGAATCAAATATGCCATGAGGCTCAAAATCCTGAGGTATTTGCTAGCAGGGACTGACATCTGAGTGGAAAACCTTAGAAGTAGCTCTAGATAAAGATCTATTTTTTCCTGTGGAAGAAAAGGTCTTTGAGCTGAGGTGTCTAGATGACCTCCCAGGAACACAATCTTGTGTGAAGGAGAAAGAAAGACTTTTGAATGTTCTCTTGGAATCCCAGCTTGTGTACAAGATCTCTCTCTCTCTCTCTCCCCCAAGGAAAAGATTTCTGACACATTGAAAAAGACTCTTCAAAGGTGAGCAAGTCATCTAAGTATGGAAAAATGTAGATACCTTGTAGCCTGCAATAAGCTACAACTGGAGCTAGACACTTTCTGAATACTTTTGGTGTAGCGGATAGTCCAAAAGGTAAGGCAGAGACTTGATAATGTGATCCAGATCCAAAAACCTTAAATGTCTGAAGTCTGGATGAATAGGAATGTGATAAGCATCTTTTAAGTCTAGTGTTAGCATGAAACTTGAACAAGAAAAAAGAGGTAACAGGTTGTGAAGTGACATCATTTTGAATTTGGGCACTATCATAAACAGGTTTAGGAAAGAAAGATCCAGAAATGGTCTGCAAACACTTTCTTTCTTTGGCACTAGGAACATCCTTGAATAAAATAATTTCCCCACCTGGGAAGGAGAAACTGGTTCTATTACTCCTTGGTACAGCATGTGATGAAGAACTGGTGGGAACAAAATAATCTGATATGCAGGATGAGGACTGACCTCTTGGAAAGGAGGAATTTCCTCCCACCATCTTTAGCATTGATGAATGATTTTCAGAGCCAATTTATCAGAGACTATCTCATGCCCAAAGAGAAAAAAGGAGATACAGGCTTTCTGGAAAGGTAGAAGGGGGTCATAAGGTCTCTTGAACAGTTGTTCAAACTTGTTGGACTGTCCTTGGTTTTGGGAGGTTTGAAACTTCTTTTTGGAACCCCCTTGCCATTTCTTCTTAAATGTCTGTTTACTTGTATTTTGCTGAGGCTCTTTATTCTGTTTTTTTGACAAAATTGGATAAGGAGATTAAAAAAATCTTGTGGACAATTTGGAAAAAGAGGGCTGAAAAATCTTAAGATATTCCTTTGATCAGTTTGCCCTTTTCATCACACTTTTTGATCATCTTTGCAGCGCAGGGGCCAAACACTAAATCTCTATCCAAGGAAGAATTCAACATTTAATTTTTAACATCAGGGAAGTTCTGAGAATTCAGCCATGCAAACCTCCTCAAAACAGTACCAGTGGCCATAGGCCTGGAAGAACTATCGACAGAGTCATACAAACCCCACACACACACACACACCTACACCCCCTACACACAAATCATGTAAATAATTAGTAGAGACTTGTGCATTAGAAAAAAAACTAAATTACTTAAAGCATATTTTTACTCACAAGAAGAAACTGCAGATAAAACATGTTTCATACTTTCACAATCTGTCAGAACAAACTTTAACATATGAGCCTGGCAATTCAAAATTTTGAAAATCAGTTGCAGAATTATACACTTTTTCCCCATACCTTTCAATAATTTTCCCATCTTTATCACAAAGAGTAAGACTGGAAGTAATTTAGGGTTTAGCAGCAGTGAGATCAACTAAAGCTACAGCTGCTGGATCAGGTTTGGGAATAGTGTATAAAAATTTTAAACACTGAGGAACTTTATATGTCATATCTATCTTTTTCTTGGGACAGCTGATTAACTATCAGGAAAACTGCAGGGAGAAACACACACACACACACACACACACACACACACACACACACACACACACACACACACACACACACACACACACACACACACACTCTGTTCTAAAGTAGACAGAACAGGAGGAATAGGTGTAGGTTCTGGAAAATTTTTCTGTAGCAACTCACAGTATTTGAGGAACTAAGAAATCTTAGTGTTCTCACACAGAAAACACTGGCACTTTCAAGCAGTAGTCTCAGAGAAAAGGAAACCCCAACAAGGAGCATCAGAAACTGAGCTCCCTCTAAGTCTGAATCAGAAATCTGAGGGAAAAAACTGCATTCATCCCTGTGTCTTCCTGTTCAGATTTAGTATCATCTCTTCAGGAGAAAAGAAATCCCTCTTTCTTTTACCAGAATGTACTTTACATAAAGGATCCAATGGCCTGAATTAAATTTTGAGCCAGACTCATTAAACTAGTCCTATTCAAAGACATTTTAAGGGGATTAGACACATGCTTAGTTTTCTGTTTCTTTTTGACAGGAACAATGGAGCCAAAAGTGTTACTAATGGCAGCAGCTGCTTCTCCAGGGATGGCACAGGATTCTGACAGTTTTCCCAAGACTGACAAGAGTGGCTGGTCTATAGTGGCTGTAGGTGCTACACCAAAGGGATCCAAGGTAAAAGATGGAGTGGTCTGAGGTACAACAAATGGCCCCAGCAGAGTAACTCACCCACAGCTGATGCAAATTGCAAGCCTGCTGTGGGGGCAAAGGGTGTTTGCTTAAGTTTTTCCTTTTTGAGTCTGGAAAAAGGCTGACTGTGAGACCAGTAGTCTGTTCCACAGTCAAGCCAAAAATGGTACATCTTTCTTGGGGAAAACAAGCAACTATTGCTGGTAACACTAGCAGTCCACAAAAATTACTTTTTTGACAGAAAAACTCAGTAAAAAAGCACTGTAAAACACTGTGCCAGCCCAACAAAAGAAAAATAAACACAATTTCTCCACAGAGGAAATGTTTTTGGTTACTTTACACTACTTTTAAACTGACATGAAAAAATGATTGCTCGGTTTAAAAATACATAGCAGTCTCAAGACAATCTGCTAAAACACAACACTCCTAGCTTTAAAATAACTTTTTTTTGAAGAGGAAGGTAATAATACATCAACAAAATTAAGAAAATGGAAGTTTTTTTCCACAAAGGAAACTTATCTACCTGGCAAAAGACAGCACAATCAAACTGATGATCCTCAAAAGACTCAGAGGGGCATACTCTTCAGCTGCAGTACACCTCTGAAGGGCCTCGGTCCTAAACTTGTCTTTTAGTCAGTGCTGCTTGAGCTATCTGACAGTTTTGGTGTGTAGAAGGTGCCCTGAAGCTTTGTAAGCTGTCCAGCTGTTGTATCTGTGGCAGGATATAACCCACATAGTTAAAGCTACTGCAACAGTGATCAACATGATGAACATACTCCTCTATTCATATCAAACTGGCTGTGTATCAGGAAATAGAACAACTACTCTGGGTCTCTGTTTTTCAAAATCTTTCCTCAGTTTTGAATTCTCTAATTATAGTGCTTGATACGGCTGTCCTAAAACAAACATTCAATGCATCACCACCACTTTTAACCCTTAGTGAGTCTACCATTTTCTGCAATCTCAGCAAGTTTGGACATTTTGTAAAATATCTGCTGCATTCTGAGTTAGGCCTTCCATCTGGTTGAGAATCTTCATCATACTGTAATCCATTATGTCGATTTACACTTCACTCCCTTAATGCTTAAAGTGTCAGATGTAGAAACTCTGTCCCATATCTGTACAGAACCCTCCTTTCACTATGTCCGGGAAGTGTTCTGAGTGTTGGCTTGCAACTGGACTCCTTTCTGATGCTAACTAATTTGACTGGACTGCCACAGAATTTTTTTATTTAGCTATGTCATATCTTGCCATAACAGTAGGAATAAAAACATAAGGCTTTTTGCTGCAGAATTCATAAATATTACTATGCATAACAATTGAATTAGGAATATTAGGGTAATTAAATATTAATATGTTTATCTGCCACAAGTGCCACAACATACATTCAACCAAACCCACTATCTATAAGCATAATTGCTCCATAAAACACTTTTCCACAGAGACCTTTAATACCGTCCTAAAACATCACATCTGGTCCCCACTAAAACAACTTCCCCTTGATGAGGCTGTTGAATACTTCAACAACTCATTCTTATGCATCCTAAACTCTCTAGCCCCTATTAGAAAAGTTAATTGCAAATCCATATCAACTCCACGGCTTACTAAGAACACCAGGATTATAATGAAAGAAAGAGACAGAGCTTGGCTAAACTATCAGGCAGTAAAAACCCAAGCTTCCTTTCACAACTACCGCCAACTATGAAACCAAGCCAAAAAACAAATTCAGTTTGACAAAAAGTCCTAATATAACAAAAACACAAAAACAACCCTCATAAATTCTGGAACTCCATAAAACAACTCCTAGAGCCTGGGCAAACAACTACCTCCTCCACAACCATCCCAAACCCCAACATAAGCATAGCAGCCCAAATTAACTCACTTTATAATCTCCATTCAGGCCTTATTAAATAATAGCAACTATACCCCTCTAACTACTCCAACAATTCTTTTTCATCACTCTACTTTCTCAGTCCAGCCCATCCAGACTACTTTAATAAAAAAAACTCCTCCTAGGACTAAAACCCACTACTTTCTCAGCTGACAAACTTTCAAATTAATTTCTTAGTCAAGCAGCTGACTCCATCTCATACCCGGTCTCTTTAATCACTCTATTTCGGAAGAATATGTACCTGTACTCTGGAAAATCTCCCACATAATCCCCCTTCATAAAGGTGGCCCATCCACAGATCTATCTAACTACAGACCCACTGCCATACTCTCTCCTTGAAAAATGCATACATTTTCAACTACTGGCATATCTACTACAAAGCAATCTTCTCTCCAATTCACACCATGGTTTTAGGCCACACCATAGCTCCACAACAGCCCTTTTAAGTTTCACAGATTACATTAACCACCACAAAAACAATAACAACCTTGTCTCCTCCATTTTCAGGAGTTAGTATCCCTACAGCTCTCACTATCGTCTATCACTTGGTCTCACAGCTATCTGTACAACCGACAACAAGCTGTCAAATGGAAAGATGAAATCTCTACCTTACTACCCGTTACACAAGAAGTCCCACAAGGATCTATACTTGGGCCATTGCTCTTTTCCATCTTCACAAACAAACTTAGTTCTGCATCCACAAATGCTGCTATTGTGCAATATGCAGATGATTCTACTGTTATCTGCACAGCCCCCTCCCTCCCAACACTCTTATGTAACACCCAGAAAGCCTTTGCAGACATATAGCAATACCTTAAAGAAAATCAGCTGATAATAAATTCCAACAAGGCAAAACTAATGACATTCTCTAATAATAGATCCACAAAACCAACTAGCCCATTTTCCATACTCTCCTCAACCGGCAATACAATAGAATTGAACCAGTAGATAGCACAAAGCTACTAGGTGTCACTATAGGCAGCTCCCTAAAAATATGACAAACACATAGCTCTTACTATAAAAAAGGTACATATTAAACTCAGCTCTCTGTATAGGTCCATAACATTCCTCACCCCTTCTACTAGACTAGCCATACTTATGAGCAGGTAGATATAGACAAATACCATCTAGCTATTATAGCTTATAAAGAACTTATTCAAAAAGGATACAGGTTAGGCTATTTCAACAAACAAGATGTAAAAAATAAATTTCAGGTGGATAAATGTTCCATGGCTTACTTTTATTGCCTACCCAAAATTCATAAAAAATTGAATAAACCGCCAGGAAGACCCATTGTCTCTGGACGGTTTTATTTTCTACATAATTTGGGTATTTTTTTGCATAATTATTTGTCACCATATGTTAAAGTATTACCATCCTACATTACTGATGTATTTGAATTTTTAAAGAAAATACATGATATACATTGGAATGACAGAATGTATTGGGTGACTGTTGATGTAAAAAGTTTGTATACCAATATAAGTCATTCTTTCGGGTTGGAGTCTGTTAGATTCTTTCTAGGAGAATCTCCATCAACTGAATTTATTATTGATTTGATATTTTTCTCTTTAAATAACAATTTTTTTGAGTTTAATAATACATTATACCGTCAAAAACAAGGGACGGCCATGGGGGCTGCATTTGCCCCCATGTATGCAAATCTGGCAATGGGTCTGTTTGAAGTTGAAGTTATTTACATTCATTTTTTCAAAATTATGTTATCAAGTACTTTAGGTATGTTGATGATTTAATTTTTTTAGTGGAAGGCGGTAGAACCCAGGTCCAACAGTTTATTGCTGACTTAAATCTTAATAGATTCTCTATACAATTTGATGGTCTTAGAATAGGCACTCATATGCCTTTTTTGGACATAGTTTTGGATATCAGCAATGGCACGCATTTAATAACTTCTGTTAACAGGAAATTTGAGGGGGGTACCCACTATGTCCACAGCACTAGTGGACATCCCCCCCATACTATTAGTTCTCTGCCATATGGAGAAATGGTTAGAGTTTCTCGTTTATGTAACAACAGTGAATCTTTTTACAAAGAGCTACAGTTATTATTTGATGCTTTTGTTAAGAGAGGCTATAATATACAAATGTTAACTGATAGTTATAATAATTTTAATAATAAAAATAATAGAATAATGGTTCCATCTTATAAAAAGGTGTATAATTATCAACAATTTACCAAAGCACAACAACAAGAAAAAGAGAGCATGTATTTTGTCACTACTTATGGTTGCTTTACAGCAGAATTTACAAAACTTTTTTCACAATTTTGGGAATATTTTAGTTCCCTTAATAATGTTAATTCTTGGTTGAATGTAGATTTAAAATTTTCCTATCGAAGGGGCAAGAACATTAAAGACTTCTTGGTAAAGAGTAGATTTAATTTTCCAACAGTATCAATACCATATGGTATAAAGAGAATAGGAACACAGCAGTGTGGCAAATGCAAAGCATGCCAGTTTGTCATTTCTAGTTTTGCTCATATTAATAACATTCCTTTTGAAGTGAAAGACAACTTTAATTGTAATTCAGATGGTGTCATCTATGCACTTAGCTGCCCCTGTAAGAAATTTTATATAGGGGAAACAAAAAGAGCATTTAAAGTAAGACTTCTAGAACATGCAAATGACATAAAAAATAAGAAAGAAGAAAGTCCTGTTGCCATACACTTTTTAAATTTTCATAACAGTGACAATAAGGGGTTGAAGGGATGTGTTTTAGAACAAATTAAACATCATAATAATGCAAGTGACAATGTTAAACAGCGCTTGCAACATAAGGAAGCTGTGTATATTTTAAAATTTAAAACACTACACCCATTTGGTTTGAATGAAGATTTTAACTGGAAGTTGCTGCTAAATTGAATATAATCATGCAATTTAATTAATTGCTTAATTAAGCTTGTTGATTAAGTATTTTTGTATATATATGGTTAGTATATGTGTGTTATTTGTACTCCTTGAAGGCTGTGGCCGAGACGTCAGAGAGCTTTTAATAAACTACTTTTGGTGGATCCTTCTTTGTTGGTTTTTCGAATTCTTTTTCATCACTCTACTTTCTCAGTCCAGCCCATCCAGACTACTTTAATAATAAAAAAAACTCCTCCTAGGACTAAAACCCACTACTTTCTCAGCTGACAAACTTCCAAATTAATTTCTTAGTCAAGCAGCTGACTCCATCTCATACCCGGTCTCTTTAATCACTCTATTTCGGAAGAATATGTACCTATACTCTGGAAAATCTCCCACATAATCCCCCTTCATAAAGGTGGCCCATCCACAGATCTATCTAACTATAGACCCACTGCCATACTCTCTCCTTGAAAAATGCATACATTTTCAACTACTGGCATATCTACTACAAAGCAATCTTCTCTCCAATTCACACCATGGGTTTAGGCCACACCATAGCTCCACAACAGCCCTTTTAAGTTTCACAGATTACATTAACCACCACAAAAACAATAACAACCTTGTCTCCTCCATTTTCAGGAGTTAGTATCCCTACATCTCTCACCATCGTCTATCACTTGGTCTCACAGCTATCTGTACAACCGACAACAAGCTGTCAAATGGAAAGATGAAATCTCTACCTTACTACCCGTTACACAAGAAGTCCCACAAGGATCTATACTTGGGCCATTGCTCTTTTCCATCTTCACAAACAAACTTAGTTCTGCATCCACAAATGCTGCTATTGTGCAATATGCAGATGATTCTACTGTTATCTGCACAGCCCCCTCCCTCCTAACACTCTTATGTAACACCCAGAAAGCCTTTGCAGACATATAGCAATACCTTAAAGAAAACCAGCTGATAATAAATTCCAACAAGACAAAACTAATGACATTCTCTAATAATAGATCCACAAAACCAACTAGCCCATGTTCCATACTCTCCTCAACCGGCAATAGAATTGAACCAGTAGATAGCACAAAGCTACTAGGTGTCACTATAGGCAGCTCCCTAAAAATATGACAAACACATAGCTCTTACTATAAAAAAGGTACATATTAAACTCAGCTCTCTGTATAGGTCCATAACATTCCTCACCCCTTCTACTAGACTAGCCATACCAAGAACACACCTTCTGTCCAACATTACTGTATGCCTCCCCATCTTTATTAATCTTAGAAAATCTGAACTGCCTAAACTAGAGATATGTTACCATAAAATAGCTTGTTTTGCTGCTGGACTCCACAACAGAACACACCATTGCACAGCCCTGAAACAGTTACATTGGCTCAAACTACCTAACCTGCTATCTCTTAATCGACTTACAATTGCCCACAACATCATACATCATCCTGATGCCCATCTAGCTCTAAAGAATTTTGTTCAGCTTTGAAAAACACCCGTACCCTCCCCTCAACCAAAAAACTACTCCTAAAAGTTAATAAATCTAACAACTCTTTTGGCGACTCCTTACTCACCAATCAAATAGCAAAACTAGGGAACAGCACTCCCCAACATATACTTAATTCCTCCACTACTTGCAATTTCAAACTTCTTCTTAAAGAACACCAAAATAACAAATGGCTCTGTTCCTGTATCACCAGTGGTTAAATTCGTCCCCCTCACACTTAGTCTACATTCTCTAATCTAACCTCCTACCAGGGTTGCCAGACGTCCCTATTTTGGGTGGGACTGTCCCGAGATCAGCAGCCTGATCCCGAGTCCCACCCTGCCAGTTTAAATCCCGGCCAGCCTCCGCTTTGTTTGTTTTTTTTTTGATTGTCCCGTATACCTGGCATACGGGCCAATCAAAAATTGCTAAACACGGAGCTTCTTGTGTTCCGCATTAAACACGAGAAGCTCCGTGTTTAGCGATTTTTGATTGGCCCATATGCCGGTATACGTGTTGAATGTGGAACTGCAATGCATTAAACACAAGAAGCTCCGTGTTTAGTGCAGAGCTACTGAGCGAGCTCAGTTCTTTAAAGTGGAACCTTTTTTTTTTTTTTTGGTCATTTGGTCATCACTTGCCGTGAAGACCTTTTTTTTTTTGGTCTTCACTTGCCGTGAGAGACCTTCTGTTTTTTTTCATCCCTACCTAGGGGGCTGGAAATCAGGCAACCCTGCTTCCTACTAACATTTTCTACCTCGAATCACCTTGCACCTTTTATTTTTCTCTGTTATAATATAGCTTACCTCTTCCTTTCAATAGATATCACTGTAAAACTAGTAGACATTGTTTCTGCATCTATTATACATCCATCCTGCTATGCTTCTGCTTGTATTAATACTTAATCATTTTAAGATGTTTGTAATCATATTTATTGTAATTTACTGCTCCTACTGTCTTTTATTAATTACTGTCTAAACTGTCATGTGTATGTTACAATAATTGTCTTTGGAGTTTTTGTTCCCGGGCCTCCACTGAAAAAGGGCTACTAGCCCAGTTGGACTATCCCGTAAACAAATGTAAAATAAATTAAATAAATAAATAAATAAGTGGAAACTAGTTTTTAGCCAGATTATTCAGCAGACACTTTTAGTGCACAAGACTGTAGCTGCAGGCATTAGACGGCAGCCGTGTTATAAGAAATGAGCAAATGTCATGTTCGTTTTCCTGGAAAGGCAACTGAACAGAAATAGACAATAAAGTAAAATAGTTAATGATATAAACAGTTCCAGACATTTCAGGTATAAAAGGTATGCATATAATAGAAGACCCAAAATATCCAGCTACTTCCTGTACTTAAAGCATACCAGACAACAGCTTTGTTGGTATGCTTTGCCTACCTCTGACAAGGAGAAATGGAGGTATACCATAAAAATGGTCAAAGTGTAGCGTAATGTGTAGGGAGGTTTGTGACAATCCAAGCAGTCACTGGGCTTAACTTTATGACTTACAAATCATAATTTACTGAGAAGCAAATAAAGGTCAGAAAAGAAGGAAATCTGCAGTCCAGTATACAGAAGTTCATCTTTTAGGCAGGCTTTTAAAAGTAAGCTTTTACATTTAGATGTGGTATTCCTTTCTACACAGGACTCTGGCATATCAGATGAACAAAAACTAAAACTGTATGCAGCTCTCTTCTCAGTTCCATCAACAGGATAAAAACAAAACAGCTTCTCATGTTCTACCCAGACAGCAAGAAGTCTAGTCAGCTTTTCCTTTTATGACTCAGGTCCCTTCCCTCAAAGAGATACCCTCTGGATCGCCTTCTTCCTGTTCCAAAAAGTTCCAGCTAGAGTGCTATCCAAACTCAAAGGTCACAAACCTATTCTACAGTAGGGCACTGTACTTCAAATACTCCTAAGTGCATCTGTGCTTCATTAACTCTACTGTAATGCATGCATCCTGGTGATTATCCTCTGCTATTCAGAAAAAGACAAATGAATTAAGCACTGCTATAGTGCCAGACCCAGTAAGCACGCCCTACTTAAATTGTTAAGGTCAGTTCTCATGCTAGGCAGTCAAATCTGCCAGTATTGGCCAGCAAAACCAGCAGCTGAACAAAAAACATATTTGTTTCTGCCTGATGACCATACTGGTAATGTGTTCTTGACTTTCTGTTATAAACACAGAAAGTGGCATGAATAACA
Source organism: Protopterus annectens (assembly GCF_019279795.1). Lineage (NCBI taxonomy): Eukaryota > Metazoa > Chordata > Ceratodontiformes > Protopteridae > Protopterus > Protopterus annectens. The sequence continues at coordinate 1,886,777,826 of NC_056741.1, read as the reverse complement.
TGATATGTGCTCACCTGCATTTTCTGAAGGATATGAAATCTGCATGTAATTATTTAGTGACTTCAGTCTTCAGTGGTCTGTCTAAAAACAAATATTTTATGAGGAAAAGACCAAACATATGAAGCAAAAATCTGATATGGCAAGGTGATTACAAACATAAGGAACTGACTTTTTGACAGAGCTCGCTAAGTACTTTATGGCCTGTTTAAAGGGACCATTTGCCACAATACTGAGTTAGACATTTAAAAGAACCAGTCACCACTATAGTATTTGAGTGAGCAAATTTAAAGGGACCATCCAGACCTATCCTATCTTAGTGAGCATATTTATAGGAACCCTCCACCACTACAGTATCTGAGTTAGCACATTTGAAGGGACCAATAATCACTGTACTATATGAGCTAGCACATTTAAAGGGACCACCCACCACCATACTATCTGAGTTAACACATTTAAAGGAACCATCCACCACTATACTACCTGAGCTAGCATATTTAAAGGGACAATCCATCACTGCACTGAGTTAGTATACTTAAAAAGATCATCCATCACTAGACTATCTGAGTTAGCAAGTTTAAAGGTACCAGCCATCACTATAGAATCTGAATTAGCACATTTAATAGGACAATCCACAACTATACTATCTGAGTTAGTATATTTAAAAGGACCACCCATCACTACACTATCTGAGTTAACAGGGACCATCTATCAGTATACTGAGTTAGCACATTTAAACAGACATAGCCTTCAGCTTCAATAACCATTTCACTTCCTCAATACTCAAACTCTTAAACAGCATCACTTCCTCCAACACCCCACAACCACCTTTCACACTTATGTCTGTTCCTACCTCTACTATTCAAAAACTCCTAGCCAAACTCAAACCAACCGCCCTTGCAGCCGATAACCTTCCTGCCGAATACCTCCAAATTGCATCCACAGCTATAACCTATCTCATTTCACTTCTAATAAATAGATTCATCACCGAACACACAGTTCCATCCATGTGGAAAACCTCATATATCACACCACTCCACAAAGGTGGCCCCTCCCTAGACCTTTCCAGCTATCGACCAATTGCAATTCTCTCACCCCTCTCTAAGATCCTAGAAAGATGTATTCATCACCAGTTCCTCTCCTATCTCCTCACCAACAACCTTCTCTCCTCAACCCCAACACGGATTTTGCTCATCTCACAGCACCATCACTGCCCTACTCAAATTCACCAATACTATAAACTCCCACAGGAATCTAGGTAAATTAGTCTCAGCTACCTTCATAGATTTATCCAAGGCATTCGACACAGTCTCACATAATAAACTACTGTCTTGTCTCTCTGACCTCAACCTTAACAACCCAACCCTACTCTGGTTTAAAAGCTATTTAGATAACCACCAACGATCCGTCAAATGGCATAACTGTCTATCCCCCCACTCCTAACTTCCTTAGGCGTGCCGCAAGTATCAGTCCTAGGACCGCTTTTAATATATTCACAAACCAACTTCACTTAGCTACCTCTAAAGCTGACATAATCCAATACGCTGATGACACAACTCTCATATGACACAGCTCCCAAGGGATCCCGCAAGACTTTTTGCAGGGGGGTGCAAACCCAGAGTCCTGCCCATGTAGTCCCACCCCCTCCACCCACGCAGTCCCCCCCTCCACCCACGCAGTCCCCCCTCCACCCACGCAGCCCCCCCCCCCATGCAGCCATTACAGGGTCCCATTACTTGGCTATTTCTCCCCAGTTGCCATAAACACTTCAAAATTCATAGTGTGCATACTGTTTTATGCTTTACTTCTACAATGATTACAGACATCTAGATTTAATTAGGAATCCATGATAAGTTTTTTTTACATACCCCATGTACATTGCAACTAACTCAAGGGAACTTTCAGCTGGCTGCCCTTTTGAATTCTGATCAAGAAGGCTTGGCTGTTCAGTTCTCTATACTGGAATAATTTCTCATTCATTGCTAATAATCATTTTATTTGCTTGGGTACTAACAGAGTTTTCCTTTTTACCTACCATAAAGACAAGATATTTGTTTTATCTGAAATTACTTCCCCTTGTTTTATTTATTTATAAGTGACTTAGAAACAACTACTGGGGAATAGTGTTCATTATCTCAGTATTTCTCATGTAGGACACTAAACTGAGTCCCATGAGCCTGTTCCGATTATACAGATTTAAACAGAAACCTGCGGTGGTGGTGCTGCGGTAGCATTGTCGCTTCACAGTAAGACACTGTCCGGTTCGATTCTCAGCTAGAGCGTCTTCTGCGTGGAGCCATGCATGAATGGGTGAACCTTCGTTGAAGGTTGTGCATCAGGGCTGGTAATTCGGCACGTAAAAATCAACTACCAATCATTAGCGAACTGGAGTTCCGCTGTGGCGACCCCTAACCGGGAAAAGCCGAAAGACACAACAAGTTTATGACTAGTGTTCTTTGGCTTCCAAGATTAGCTCTCAGTAACGCAAGTTGCTGTTTAAATAAAAGCTGGCATTCTGTGCTCTGAATGCATGACACATTATAGTTGTATTTAACGTAAAATGTGTGCAGTCACTAAATTTTGTATATCTTTTAATTAATGCTTAATCAAGCATTTCTTCATAATCCCAACATTGACACAGTTGTACTTGTAAGTCATCACTTCATCTTTTTACAGATAATTCCAATAGCCCTAATATATGCACATTATTAATTATTTTCTCAAGATTAGTTTTACTGAGTGGGCGAGGGAAATTATGGGTGTCTTCTGCTTTTGTGTGGTTGAGCCTTAGTTATATGAAACTGGGTCTATTATCAGTGATGTGAACAACTTCATTATATACTTAACTAACAGCTTTAGACCTTATTTCTTGAAACAGACATTACAGTATCCTTCCTGTTACTGTGATAAACAAGAGTAGCCATGCATAAGAAGTGTACATATTTATACATATCATTATACATATGACTATAATATATACAGATTGTTTTAATTATAATATAAAATAATGTAATTATATCCCTTCTATAATACAGCACCACTTGTTAGAGTTTGTTTTAAATTTATAGTTTTGAATGGTTTTCCAGCAAGCAATGAAACAAAACATATGAACCAATAATGACAAACTGCTCAATTCAGAACATTTCAACCATAAAAGGCCACTTAAACGTCTGTCATTACAATCCACCAATGTCAGTCAGTATGCACAATCTCTGCAGAAGTAAAAGTCATCTGAATAATTCCACATTAAAGAGATCTGAAACTAATGAAGAGGTTGTTGCTAGAAAACAACTTTATATTTCAGTTTCATCTACAAATTCAGTGCCTACTGCCCTTAAAGAATAAATTGCCCATGTTACATTAAAAAAATGGTAAGCTAGTATATTACAATAGGGAATGGGTGGCAAGCTGAAAAAACAGGTTCATAGTTGCTAGGCATTTCCTCCAAAGGAGAACATACTGGACTGCAGCACCCCATATCCTTAAAATACAAATCTACATGCTGTGGAAGTAGAACCTATAGCCTTCTACATCAAGATGCAAGTATGCTCCCTGCTGTGCTACTAACACTGCTTTAAAATTCTATATGACAATAGTGATACCATTTCCTGAACTAAACAGATGTGCATTTTAAGCAGACTTAGCATGAGCAGCAGTAAATTTCTCGTCCCTTGAAGCTCACAATTCCTTAAAAATGCACTTGAAAATAAATTCCACCTGCTAACTCTAACTAGGACATCTCACACACACACACACACACACACACACACACACACACACACACACACACACACACACACACACACACACACACACACACACACACACACACACACACCTCAACCTCTTAGTGTAAGAAATATGGCCAAAGTTTAAAATAAATAGGGAGGGATTACAAATATTTCTCTCATGAACTTGGAACATTGCTAGACTAACAGGATTTGTGTTGGCATGCATTTTTCTAAAGGATATGATGTCTAAAACGCAAATGTCTGTCATTTAGCAACTTCAAACCTTTTTAGGAGGAAAATGGGGCAAACATCTGGACATTATGTAAAAACCTGGGCAGCTGAGGGGTCTCTTTTATACATACATACACACACACACACCTACTACTTACACACATACCTCTCAGCCACTCGGAGACAAATTTCAACAGAATCAGGGACAAATGTAGAACAAATCAGGGACACTTAAACTATTACATCTATTAACTTGAAACATTAACAGAATAAGAGTATGTGAATTAATACACATGTCCTACAGGAACAAAAATCAGTACCTCTTAATCATTGTCATTATTTATTAAGTATAATGCAGCACCTTTCCGCCAAAAGGCACTAGTGTTAAGAGGGATTGAGAGGGACAGAGCTAAAATTTGAGTTACAATCAAGGACAGTTGAGAGGTATGCTTACACACACACACACACACACACACACACACACACACACACACACACACACACACACACACACATACTCACCCCTACTTACTATTTACACACACACACACACACACACACACACACACACACACACACACACACACACACACACACACACACACACACACACACACACACACACACACACACACACACACACACACACACACACACACACACTCACCCCTACTTACTATTTAGAACACACACACACACACACACACACACACACACACACACACACACACACACACACACACACACACACACACACACACACACACACACACACCTACCGTTACCTACCTACTTCTTACATAGAGTGCATATCTATTTTTGTTCCAAGTGAATGGCCCTCACCGGTGTCAGTGGTGAGGATTCAGGCTCTTTGATTACTGGTCCATAGGGGGGACGTCACAACATCAACAGCCAGTACTACACAAGCCTGTATTTTTCTGGTGGACACCTCTATGCAAGGTCTTCAATAGAAATGGAATCTGTTGGTTGACAGCTTATGTGGAAGATGGAATGAAACATGACAAAGATGTCCCAAGAATGAGAAATTATATATAGGCTGATCCAGAGAGAATCCATTTCAGCCAAAGGTGGGGAGTTACACCACATTTTACATGAGCAGAGAAGTCAAAGTAGAGCTTCTGGCACAACAGTAAAAGCTGCAATGTCTTATAACATGCAAAGACAAGCCTCAATAAATCAGGAACGTTGACCAGATCATCTGTGGATATGTACAATGAAAGAGAGAGAGAGAGAGAGATTACTGACAGGGGTGCTAATGCTGGGTAGAGATTAGGTTAGGATGGTGTATTAGTATGGGGGGGGTGGTAAGTGCAAAAGGGGTGGGAGCGGGAGGCAAGTATGGTTTTCAGCAATGAACTGTGATTAGGGAATGAGTACATTACTGCCAAAGAGCAAACTCAGGTTATTTAATGCTACTGGTGGGTTACTGAACCATGTGCAGGTGGCCCCTGGATTGCAGTGAGGAGTTCTTCCATGAATGAGCTGCATGTTTTCAAATTACAGAAGTTGAGGGGGGGGGGTTAGTGGGACCCAAAGCTTTAGGTGCCAGGATTGAGGTGTGTTCAGAGGATGAAGGTGTCTTTGGGGGTCTAAGGAAACCTGGGCACAGTTGCTTGTGACTGAAGGTGGTATGGAGTATCTTTTTCTGGTTAGTTTATGGCTCAGGGAGCTCAGACAGTTTCACTATGGAGAGCTTTGTGGATAATGGACAGTTAAAGGTCTGCTCTGTCTTTTATGGAAAGCTATTTTTGGTCTTCTGAGTATGAAAACAGTAATGTTCATATTATCAGAATATAAGAATGAATCTGCATATTTTGTTAGAGTGAGTTTGCAGGTCTTTCAGATTTTTAGTGAAGGCATAAACTAGTAATGGCAAGACAGATTCTAACTGGGTTTGGAGGATATTTTGATGTACTGCATTCCTTCCTTCCTTCCTCCTGGGATGAGGCATTATGAGATATGGCGACAGCCAAAGAACATAGGGTTTATTTTTGCCTTTAGGTAGTTAATGTGAAAATGCATGTTTAGGCTGGAGACAAGAGTTACACCTAAGTATTTAGAAACAGATAACACATTAGGTGGGATTTATGTTATATGAGAGTGATATAGACAGAGGTGGTTGGGTTTTTAAGGAGTGTCAAGAGCATTAATTTTGTTTTGCTTTCAGGGGACAGACTCATGGCTAGCATTTTAAGATCTAGCTTTGTTTTTAACTTACCACAGTGAGTTGTAACTGTTCTACTATGATTCTGTATAAGGTTAATGAGTGGCTGAGAACTATGTCATCTGCATATAAAATGGTGTTGGCTGTGTTAATGCTTGCTGGGAGGTGGCTGATGCCAACATGGATCTTTGTGGAACCCTGTGCTGATTTTCTGTTGGTGTGTGTGAACACATATTTCACTGTAAATATTCTGTTTGTGAGGTAGCCAGTCTAGTGTGGAACGGCAAAAGTTGTAAAGAGCAAAGGAGTTGAGTAGCAACCATGATACAACTTGATAAGAACCGGAAAATAAGTGTAAAGGCAGTCCACAATAAGCGATAGATTCACAATGCCACACAGACTCATGCAGACATGCCCTTTGTCGTGAACAGAACAGCAATTAATAAAAGTAGCAATTCAATGGATCTGTAAATACAGACTGACACCTTAGATCCTACAGAAGTGGGTGGTTGATTATCTGCATAACACTGTTGTTCGTTAAGTTTGCCACTCATACATCAGCTTGCATACTGCCTTATGCTGAACGAATCTCTTAACCACAACATTACTACTGATTCACCCAAAACAGCCACAGGTGCTCAGTAAATGCAAACCAACTTCTCATTTAAAATACAATGAAGTAAGAACATTGCGCAATCATGGTAAATTATTGATTCTAGAGAAAACTGGATGCGTCTGAAACATTCAACCCTGAATAAAAAATATAAACAGATTCGCTACTATACAGATAGCAAATGTGGAATTTCCTTTAAGCGTTGTCTTGCACTGCCATGCACCAAACATTCAGTCACTTCTGTTCAATACAATAACAGTAATAACAAACATTTCAAATACAATGCTAACATTTACCAATAAATGGAAGAACTATGACAGCTGTCAACTAAAATAAAGTTTTCTACTAAACTATCATAAGTAATACCTCAGCTGCACTGACTGGCATATTTCCCATTGATACATACCCCGATCCAATAAACTGAACCCGTAAAATTCCCAGACGAGGGAAGGCCAAAAGTAACTTCCAGTGTCATGATAATCCTTAAGATCTCCTTAAGAGATATAAAGTGCAAATAATGTTATATGCAACACTTTGAAATCTTTAGCAAATTCCTACATTGACAGTGACATTTTATTTTGTGACTTTGCAAATTTTACTTAGGCAGAATTATCACTTCCCATTTCTTCTGAAACGAGTGAAATCTCTTCTTCCTCCATCACTTGTTACATAGAAATCACAAACCCAAGTGCGTTTATTTGGAAGAACACTTCCAAACTCCTAATGCATACAAACCCCTATCTAATTCTTACATCCACACACCCCTAACTACCTATTTCTTACTTGCACACACCTCTTAAACACTTAAAAACACACATGCACACACTTAACCTCTCACTTCTACGCTTGTCTGCAGTCCCAATGTCTTCTGGATTTCAAATTCCGCGTGCGGGGCAGGCACGGAAGCTAAAGACGTAAGCCATCAGTCACACAGACGGAGAAGACAAAATCAGATCGTAAACACCTGTTCTGTCTGTGCGACTTGACGCAAAGGAAAAAAAACATTTTTTTTTAAATAAAAAAAAAAAAATGAAATCTCCGGGCCAGCCGAATCCAGAGGGGTGCAAGTGCACCCCCTTTCACCTGCCTGCGGGCACCCTTGTCTGCACCCAACATCCAACTTCTCCAACAAAACTGGCTTAACAACTCACAATTCATACTAAATCTCAAGAAAACACAACTAATGCTATTCCACTCTACTAAAATAAGCAACCTTACATTCTCTATACTCTCTGCCAACAAAACCCAAATCACCCCTGTCACTGAGTCTAAACTCCTAGGAGTTACCATTGACCAGCAACTCGAATTCACAAAGCACAAATCAACAACCATCATTAATGTCCACAAAAAGCTAGGTTCCCTCTATCCTTGTAAATGTTATCTAACCACCGAATCTCGAATTGCAATAGCCAGGGCCCACCTCCTATCTACTCTACTTTATGCATACCCAATTCTAACTAATCTTTACAAAACTGACCTTAATAAACTTTCCATCTGTTACAACAAAATCGCTAGATTCGTTACCAATGCCAAATCACGATCCCACGACTGCCTTCCGCTACAAGCCTTGCACTGGCTTGAATTTCTGAACCTATTAAGGTACCATCAACTCAGCCTAGCTCGTCTAATTCTGTACTATGCCGAGAAAACTCCTGACCTGACTGGCATGCTGAACTTCTACAATTCAAATAGACAACTTCGGTCCTCCAACAAAGCCTTAATTGAAACCATCAAATGCAAAAACAACTCCGGGGAATCACTATTTGTCCATGAAATAGCAAAAATATGGAACAACCTTCCCCCTGACCTCAGACTACAAAACTCCACACCCTCCTTAAAACATACCTCTTCACCAACCATCTATGCAAGTGTAATTCACCCCCTGAAGCCTCATCCACTCACTATTTCTAAACTCCATCTGTCCTGGACAACACAAACAACACATTCTAACTATATCTTTCCATGTGTGAGCAATAACCTATATATGACTGTATACACACACACATACATATATACATATATATATATATATATATATATATATATATATATATATATATATATATATATGCTCTTACATGTATATTTGCTTGAATGTATAAATGGAAACTTAAACATTCACATACTCTTATTCAATTGTGAAATATCTTGCAATGCTCTACCAGGTTCTTATCTTCTCTCACTGCATATTTTGTACACTTGTATTTTCAACTAAAAAGGGTAATATCTTCTTATTGTATACGAACTGCTGTAAAGTCTGCAATCTGTATGCTACTACTCTGTAATGTCTCATTTGTAAATTTTTCTTCTCTCTGTAAACTTATGGAGGTTTTCCTCCCCAGGACTCCACTGAAAATGGACACTTGTTGTCCAGTCTGACTATCCTGGCAAACAAATGTTAAATAAATAAAAATAAATAAATAAAGGACCAGCCACCACTATACTATCTGAGTTAGCACATTTAAAGGAACCATCCACTACTATAGTATTTTGAGTTACCACATTTAAAGGGATCAGCCATCACTGCAATAACTGAGTTAGCTTATTTAAATGGACAATCCACCACTATACTCAAACAACACATTTAAATGGACCAGCTATTATTATGCTGTTTGATTTAAGACATTTAAAGGAGACATCCATCAATATACCCTCTGAGTTAGCACATTTAACGGGACCATCCACCACTACACTATCTGAGTTAGCACATTTAAAGGGACCATCCATGACTATATTCTCTGAGGTAGCACATGTAAAAGGGCCATTCACCACTATACTGAGTTAGCACATTTAAAGGGATCATTCACCACTACACTGTATGGGTTAGCACATTTAAAGGGACCATCCAGCACTGTACTAGCTGAGTTAGCACAATTAAAGGGACTTTTCATCACTATACTGTCTGAGTTAGCAGATTTAAAGGGACCAGCCATCAGTATGCTAAGTTAGCACATTTAAAGGGATCAGCCATCACTATGCTATCTAAGTTAGCACATATAAAGGGACCATCCAGCATTATACTGATTTCACACACTTAAAGGAACCAACTACCACTATATTATCTGAGTTAGTCTATTTAGAGGGACCATCCACCCTGATCTATGTTAGGAAATTTAAAGGGAGAATCTGCCACTGTTCTATCTGAGTTAGCTGAGACCATACATCTCTATACTCAAGAGTTAGCACATTTAAATAGCCCAATGACCAGTATTCTATCTGAGTTACCACATTTAAAGGGACCAGCCACCACTTTACTATTTGAGTTATCATATTTACAAGGAACATCCAACACTATACCCTCCGAGTTGCACATTTAAAGGGACCATCTGAATTAGCAATTTTAGAGGGACCATCCATGACTATACTGTTTGAGTTAGCACACCTAAAGGAACCATCCAGCACTATACTATCTAAGTTAGCACATTTAAAGTGACCAAATTTAGCACATTTAAAGGGACTTGCCATCACTACACTTTCTGAATTATCACATTTAAAGGGACCTGCCACCACTATAGTGAGTTAATACATTTAAAGGAACCATCCAGCACTATGCTATCTGAGTTAGCACATTTAAAGGGAGCAGCGATCACTATACTAAGTTAGCATATTTAGAGGTATCAGCCAAGAAGTACCTCACAAAGAGGATTACTGGCCTCAAACAAATGCCCTACACTGACTGTCTCAAAAAACTCCAGCTTTACTCCGTAGCATATCGCCTACTCCGAGGTGATCTCTGCCTAACATATAAAGGTATGTCTAACCCAGATCTGTTGGACATGCTACACCTAAAGAAATCCCAATCCCTCCGAGCTACACGCTCTAGGGACCTAAACCTTGTCACCACAATAAACAGGACACACTGGAGGGATAGATTCCTGTCCCAGAGACTTCCTATACTCTGGAACAAACTACCCATCTATGTCAAGCAAAGTTCTTCATTAGCACTCTTCAAGAAAAATCTTGATGAGTGGATGGGAAATAAGAAATACACCCCGGGGATCACTTCTGTGTCTCTGCTGGACAGTGGCACAGGAAAATAACTTTCTTGGGTGGCGTAAGCTATGGAACCTTGCTGGCTAGGCTTACGTAGACCCTTGGGCCGATAGCCTAGTACCTACCTATGAACCTATACACCACTACACTGTCTGAGATAGCAGATTTAAGGGGACTGTCACCATTATACTATATTAGCACATTTAATGGAACCAACCACTGCTATATTATCTGAGTTAGCATATTTAAAAGGACCATCTACCCCTATCTGAGTTAGGAAATTTAAAGGAACCATCGACCATTATATTATCTGAATTAGCATAATTAGAGGGAACATCCATGACTGTACTGTCTGGCTTAGCACATTTAAAGGAATCATCCAGCATTATACTGAGCTAGCACATTTAAAGGGACCAGCCATAACAATTCTATCTGAACTAGGACATTTAAAAGAACCAGCTACCACTATACTGTCTGAGGTAACACATTTAAAAAAACTATCCACCACTATGCTATCTGATTTAACAAATTTCAAGGGAACATCCTCCACTATACTATCTGAGTTAGCACACTTGAAGGGACCAAGCAGCACTATACTGTCTGAGTTAGCACATTTAAAGGGCTCTTTCAATGTTATACAGAGTTAGCACATTTAAATGAACCGGTCACGACTACATTATCTGAGTTAGCATATTTAAAAAGACCATGTACCACTTTACTATATGAGTTAGCAGGGACCACCCATCACTATACTATCTGAGTTAGCACATTTAAAGGAACCATCCACCACTATACTATGTGAGTTAGCATATTTAAAGGGAACATCCACCCATAAACTTTCTGAGTTAAAATATTTACAGGGACCATCCTCTACCATACTGTCTAAGTTAGCAAGGACCATCCATCACTATACACTCTGAGTTACCTCATTTAAAGGGTCCAGCAGCCACTATTCTGAGTTAGCAAATTTAAAGGGACCATCCAGCACTATACTACCTGATTTAGCATAATTAGAGGGACCATCCATAACTATGATGTCTGAGTTAGCACATTTAAAGAGCCAAGCCAACACTATATTATTTGAGTTACCACATTTAAAGGGAGCAGCCACCACTATACTATCTGAGTTAGCTCATTCAAAGGAACCATCCAGCCCTATAATATCTGAGTTAGCAAATTTAAAGGGACCAGCCATCCCTATACTATCTGAGTTTGCACATTTAAAGGGACCAGCCATCTCTATTCTATCTGAACTAGCACATTTAAAAGGACCTGCCACCCCTACACTATCTGAGTTAACACATTTAACAGAACTATCCACCACCATACTATCTGAGTAAGCACATTTAAAATGAAAATCCACCACTATTCTAGCTAACACATTTAAAGGGACCATCCACCTTTATACTGAGTTAGCACTTTGAAATGAACCAGCCACCGTTATATAATCTGAGCATATTTAAAAGGCCCAAGCACCACTATACTATATGAGTTAGCAGGGCCATCCATCACTAAACTATCTGAGCTAGCACATTTAAAAGGACCAGCCACCACTGTACTATCTTAGTGCATTTAAAGGGACCATCCACACTATACTATCTGTGTTAGCATATTTAAAGGGACCATCTGCCACTATACTGAGTTAGCATAGTTAAAAGAACCAGTCACCACTACAGAGTTAGCATATTTAAAGAGACCATCCACCCATGTACTATCTGAGTTAGCACATTTAAAGAACCATTCATCATTACAGTATCTGAATTAGCACATTTAAAGCGACCAGTAATCACTGTACTATTTGAGCTACCATATTTAAAGGGACTAACCACCTCCACACTATCTCAGCTAGCACATTTAAAGGGAACATCCATCACTGCACTATGTCAGTTACCACATTTAAAGGAGCCATCTTCTACTATACTACCTGAGATAGCACATTTAAAGGGACGATCCACCACTATGTTTTCTGAATTAGTATATTTAAAGGGACCATCCATCACTAGAATATCTGCGTTAGCAAGTTTAAAGGGACCAGCCATCAGTATACTATCTGCATTAGCACAGTTAATGGAATCATCCACCACTATAGTACCTGAGTTAGCATATTTAAAAGGACCATTCATCACTAGATTATCTGAGTTAACAGGGACCATCCATCACTTTGCTATCTGAGTTAGCACATTTAAAGGGACCAGCCACCATTATACTATTTGAGTTAGCACATTTAAAGGGACCATCCAGCACAATCCCTTCTGAGTTAGCACATTTAAAGAGATCATCCACCACTATACTATCTGAGTTACCACATTAAAAGAACTATCCACCACTATACTATCTGAGTTAGCACAATTAAATGAACCGTCCACCACTATGAGTTAGCATATTTAAAGCAACCAGCCACCAGTATAGTATCTGAGTTAGGATATTCAAAGGGATCATCCACCACTACACTATCCAAATTAGCACATTTACAGGATTACAGTATCTGAGTTAACATATTTATGGTGACCATCCAACATTATATTGTCTGAGCACAATAAAAGGGACCATCCACCACTATACTATCTGAGTTAACACATTTGAAGGAACTATCCACTACTATACTATCTAAGTTACCATATTTAAAGGGACCATCCACTACTATACAATTTAGGTAGCACAATTAAAGGGACTGGCCACTATTGTAGTATACATGTTAGCACATTTAAAGGAACCATCCACCGCCACAGTGTCTGAGCTAGTAGATTTAAAGGGACTAGCCACCAGTATACTAAGTTAGCACATTTAAAGGGATCAGCCATCATTATGCTATCTAAGTTAACACATTTAAAGGGATCAGCCATCACTATGCTATCTAAGTTAGCACATTTGAAAGGACCATGCACAACTATACTGTCTGAGTTAACAAATTTAAAGGATCATCTAGAATTATACTGATTTCGCACAAAAGAACCAGTCACCGCTATATTATCTGAGTTGGCATATTCAAAGGGACCATCCACCCCTCTCTAAGTTACGAAATTTAAAGGGACCATCTGTCACTGTACTGCCTGAGTTAGCAGGGACTATACATCACTGTACTATCTGAGTTGCCACTATTCTGAGTTAACACATTTAAAGGGACCAGCCACCACTATATTATCTGAGTTAGCACATTTACAGGGACCATCCACCACTATACCCTCTGAGTTGCACATATAAAGGGACCATCCACCACTAAACTATCTACATTAGCATTTTTAGAGGGACTGTTCATGACTATACTGTCTGGGTTAGCACATTTAAAAGAACCATCCAGCACTACTGCACTCACTGGAGTACGCAGACATTTGTGCAGTCACGGAGACCTGGCTCAAGGCTGCGGAGAGGACCCCAGCCATACCAGGTTACACCTCCTTCCGCACGTTCAGACCACAAATGGAGGGTAAGAAAACTAAAGGAGGCAGTGTATCAATATTCATCAAGGATAAATACACCTCCAGATTGGTCAAACAAAACGACCCTCTAGAGATACTTCAGGTGCAATTAATTGTTGGTAGGACACCTGTTCAAGTCATTGCCAGCTACATAACCCCTTCCATGAATCAGGACACCCACTCTGCCTGTTTGGATCAACTTGAGTCTATCAAGATACATCTTACCACCATAATTTTGGATGACTTTAATTACCCTAGCATTGAGTGGGTGAATTACTCGTGCTCAGACTCACCTGCCTAAAGGTTTCTCGACTTTGTCAACTCAATGCCCTGGACGAGCTGGTTGACACCCTCACCAGGGGTGCCAACATCCTGGACTTGGTGCATACAAATATGGGAGACCACTGTAGCTCCCCCACTGTGAGTTCATCCCTGGTGAGATCTGACCCCAAATCAGTCTCATTTGAGGTAACCATCACACCTGACCCTCCCCTAGCAGCAACTAGACTAAAAAACTTCTCCACAGCAGATAATAACCTCTTACAGGATGGTATAAATAGCCTCGCTGCCCCTCTCCACACAGATGAAACCAGTTAATATGCCGAGCTCTACACCAATGCTCTACACAAGCACTTGTATAACTGCATTGACTCGGCAGTACCTGTTAGGACCAAACCAAGCTCTTCAAGAAAAGCAAACCTGCCTGGTGGACAACCGCCATTAATAGGCTTTAAAATAAAAGGAAAAAACTGCTGTCCAAGAGTAAGAAGGAGCGGGCTCTAAAATGCAGACACTCCCTCCTCAGCATAAATAAGCAAATAAGACTCCTTGTGAAGTCCTCCAAGGCAAACTACAAATCCAAGTTAGCTTCCTCAACCAAGGACAACCATAAGGCATTTTTTAGTTACATCCGTAACCTAAAAAGTAAGGCTCAGATATGCGCTGAACTGGTAGTTAACACATACACTGAGCCGGTGGACATAGCTAATCTGCTAGCCAACAGATTTGGTGAAAACTTCATTCCCCATCTCACCAAATGTACTTCATGACATCCCTACCACCTGTCCCCTACCTTGTATCTCTAAAGAGCAGGTCATAAACGCCCTCTCTAAGAACAAAAACACAGCATCAATGGGACCTGATAACATCCCAGGATACATCCTACATGAGCTCAAACAAGAATAAGCATCACCACTAGTTACTCTTTTCAATCACAGTCTAAGCCCTGGCTTCATCCCAGCTGAATGGAAAACAGTCACTATTATCCCCCTGCACAAAAGTGGTGCTTCTACTGACCCTGGGAACTACAGACCTATTAGCCTGACTAGCCTTATCTGCAAGTCATGGGAAAGAGTCATCATGGACCTTATCAGCAAAGATATAAGTAATCTCCAAACACTAGATCCTACCTGGTTTGGATTTGTCAAGGGGAGATCATGCTTGTTAAACGTGGTGGACTTCTTCAAGACAGTCACAAGGGCTCTGGACGAGAGGAAATCTATGCATACAGCCTGCCTAGACCTGGCCAAGGCATTTGACACTATCTCTCACTCAGGCATCATTGACAAACTCTCCCAGCTACACATCAATCCTTATACTGTAAGGTGGGTTGCGAACTGGCTCTAGTATAGAACCCATACATTCAAAACAGGGGAATCCACCTCAAAAAGCAGACCCGTTACCAGTGGTGTTCCACAGGGATCAGTCCTGGGACTTCTACTGTTTGGAATTTACTTCTCTAAAGTACAAGTTAAAACCAAGGGACTGTGGCTGACAAAGTTTACTGATGACTGCAAACTGGGTGTGGTCACAGAATTTTCAAACAATGTCAACATTCTTCAAGAAGGTCTTGCTCACACAAATGATTGGTGCCAAAGTCATGGCCTATCATCCCTTTCATCAAGAGAAATGTTCCTGCAAATTACCAGATCAATGCAATACCCTAAGTATGCACTCAGTGGTGAGAGATCTGGGTACTCAGCAACCTTGCCTTTGATCGCCATGTCTCCAGCGTGGTAAGATGGGCATTCTATATGGCTCACCTCATACGTAAGGGCATTACCGCAATAAAAAGTGAAGTTATCACCTTCCTGTACCCTTCACTCATTAGGCCAATAATTGAGTATGCTGCCCCTTTTGGCATATACATTTTAAAGCACCTGCAGCAATTGGAGAGACCACAAATGTTCCTCACAAAGAAAATTCAAGGTCTTCAGCAGCTATCCTATGTGGATCAGCTGAAATCACTGTCACTTTATTTTATTTCATAGAGACTACTCAGAGGTGATCTCTGCCTTGCATATAAGGTGATCTCTGACCCTGCTTTACTGGAAATGCTGCACATCTGCAAGTCAAATGGTACATGGGTTACTCACTCTAAAGACCTAAACCTGGTATGCGACATCAATAGAACCTGCTGTAGGGACAAATTTGTCTCCCAAAGGTTACCACACCTTTGGAATAGACTTCTACTTCACATCAAACAGAGCATCTCATTGGCCCCCTTCAAAAATAATCTGGATGATTGCATGGGTAACCATAAATTCACCCTGGGGGTTCCGGGTGTCCCTATTGGACAGGGGCAATAGGTGCTGATCATTGTGACAAGGATAAAATTTGGCTAGGCTTGTACGGGCTCTTGGGCCATTAGCCTAGTAACTTCCTATGATCCTGTGATCTGAGTTAGCACATTTAAAGGGACCATCCATCACTATACTATCTGAGTTAGCCCATTGAAAGGGACCAGCCATCACTATTCTATCTGAACTAGCACATTTACAGTGATGAGCAACCACAATACTAGTTGAGTTAACACAATTAAAATAACTATCCACCACTATACTATCTGAATTAGCACATTTGAAGGGACAATGCAGTGTTATACTGCCTGAGTTAGCACATTTAAAGGGATCAGCCACCACTATGCTATCTGAGTTAGCACATTTAAAGGAACCATCCACCACTGTACTACTTTAGCACATTTAAAAGGACTTGCCATCACTACACTTTGTGAATTAGTACATTTAAAGGGACCAGCCACCACTATACTATCTGAATTAGCTCATTTAAAGGAAACATCCACCATTATACTATCTGAGTTTGCACATTTGCCATCACTACAGTGTCTGCATTAGCAAATTTAAAGGGTCCAACCACCACTATGCTGAGTTAGCACATTTAAAGGAACCACCCAGCACTATACACTTTCTTAGTTTAAAGGGACCAACGATCACTATACTAAGTTAGCATATTTAAAGCTATCAGCCACCACTATGCTATCTAAGTTAGTACATTTAAAGGGAACAGCCAAAACTATGCTATCTGAGTTAGCAGATTTAAAGGGACCATCCACCATTATACTGAGTTAGCACATTTAAAGGAACCAGCCACCACTATATTATCTGAGTTATCATATTTAAAGGAATCATCCACCCCTGTCTGAGTTAGGAAACTTAAAGGGACCATCCACCACTGTACTGAGTTAGAAGGGACCATCAAATACTATACTATCTGAGTTAGCATATTTAAAGGGATGAGCCGCCACTATTCTATCGCATTTATCCCATTTAAAAGGACCATCCACCACTATACCCAATGAGTTAGCACATTTAACGGGACCATCCGCCACTATACTATCTTAATTAGCATATTTAGAGGGACCATCCATGACTATACCATTTGAGTTAGCACATTTAAAGGGATCAGCCATCACTATTCTATCTGAACTAGGACATTTAAAGGGACCGGCCACCACTATAGTGTCTGAGTTAACACATTTAAAAGGAACATGCTCCACTATAGTATCTCAGTTAGCACACTTGAGGGGACAATGCACCACTATACCGTCTGAGTTATCACATTTAAAGGGATTATCCACCATTATACTGAGTTAGCACATTTAAATAAACAGGCCACCACTACATTATCTGAGTTAGCATATTTAAAAGGACAATCGACCACTATACTATCTGTGATAGCAGGGACTACCCATCACTATACTATCTGAGTCAGCACATTTAAAAGGACCAGCCACAATTATATTATTTGCGTTAGCACATTTAAAGGGACCAGACACCACTATACTATCTGAGTTAGCACATTTAAAGGGACCCTTCACCACTATACTATCTGAGTTAGCATATTTACAGGGACCATCCAGGACTATACTGTCTGAGTCAGCACATTTAAAGGGATCGTCCACCACTACACTATCTGAGATATCACATTTGAAGGAACTATCCACGACTATACGACCTCAGTTAGCACATTTATAGGAACCAATCACCACTACAGTATCTGAGTTAGCACATTTAAAGGGACCAGCCTTCATTATACTATCTGATTTTGCACAATTTAAGGTGGCATTCACCACTATACTATCTGAGTTAACACATTTAAAGGAACCATCCACTACTACACTAAGTTAGCATATTTAAAGGGACAAGGCACCACTATACTATCTGAGTTAGCACATTTAGAGGGACTTGCCATCACTATTCTATCTTAACTATATTGAGTTAACACATTTAAAGGGACCATCCACCACTATACTACCTGAGTTACCACATTAAAAGGGACCAGCCACCACTATACTATTGCGTTAGCACATTTAAAGGGACCATCCATTATTATATTATCTAAGTTAGCACGTTTAAAGGGACTGGCCACCACTATACTATCTGAGCTAGCACATTTACTGGAACCATCCACCACTACAGTATCTGAGTTAGCACATTTAAGGGTATCAGCCATCATTGTGCTATGTGAGTTAGCACATTAAAAGGGACCAAACACCACTATACTGTGTTAATGCATTTAAAGGAACCATCCACTACTATACTATCTAAGTTAGCACATTTAAAGGGATCATCATCATCATCATCATCATCAGCCCCCTTTTTCCCATTTTCTACATTGGATCAGGGTATCATGTTAGCTGTCACCATGTCTCTCGACTCAATGCCACACTCCTGCCTTCTTTGACACTCATGCCTGACTGTCGCAGATCTTCTTTCACACAATCCATCCACTTTTTTGCTGGATGTCCTTGTTTCCTCTTACCTTCTTCCTGTCTGTCCCAAATCTTTTTCACCAGATTGTCTTCTGCTTTTCTGCACATGTGTCTAAACCACCATAATCTGTTCTCTTTGATCTTTTATGCAATTGGAGCTACTTTGGCTTCTGCACTTATGTCCTCATTTCTTCGTCTGTCCCACAGAGTGCATCCTACCACCCTTCTCAGGCACTTCATTTCCATCACCTCAAGCTTCATCTGTTCTGCCTTTACTGCCCAGGTTTCTGTACCATACAGTAGTACTGGTTGCATCACTGGCTTATACGCCTTACTTTTCAGCTTCTTGGGCATTCTTCTGTCATAGACCATACCTGACACTCTATGCCAGTTGGCTGCACCCCCTCTGATTCTAGCTTTGATACTTGAAGCTAGTTACCTGTTTCACTCTCTTCCCTTCTATCTAAATTCTCAACTTCTTCTGATTTCCCCCGTTTGCTGCTATTATCACTGTCTTATCTGTGCTTAGTTTAATCCCGTGTGCCTTCAGTTTTGCATTCTATTGTTCTATACTCTGCTGGAGTTCTTGCTCAGAGTCTGCCTGTAATGCCCTATCATCTGCATACAGAAACTTTGTTGATCTGTCTCCTCCAACCTGTTTGCTAATGTAGTCCATCACCAGTAAGAACAGCAGGGGGAACCCCTCTGGAAGGATGAACACTGTTCATACTTGAGTCATTGGGTCCTTATACATAGCCTGAACTAATTCTAATGTTTCTGGGACTTCGAACCACCACAGTACTTCCCAGATCAGCTTTCTTGGGATCTTGTCATACGCTTTCTCCAAGTCTAGGAATGCCCAGTTGGACTCTCTCCTCATCTCTAGCTTCTTCTCAACTGCCTGTCTCACTGTAAACATTGGGTCAGTTGTGTTGCATCCTGATCTGAATCCAAACTGCTCATCTCCCATCTTACATTTTACTACTCTGCATATTCGTTTATCACTCACTCTCTCTAGAACTTTCATGCAATGTGATAGGAGTTTGATTCCCCTGTACTGCCCGCAGTTGCAGATGTCCCCTTTGTTCTTGTACACTGGCATGAGTATGCTTATTCTCCAGTCATCTGGGATACACCTTTCTCTCCACACTGCTATAAGTACCCTCAGGAGCCATTTCTCCCCTATCTCACCCAGCATCTTTATCATATCTGCTGTGAATTCATCTGAGCCTGCTGATTTCCCTGACTTCATTTTCCTTAGTGCTATTCTTACTTCTTCTAGGTACACCCCTCTTCTTCTCTCACCGTAGGCTGTTTCTGTGGCAGTACAGCTTCTGTGGGTTTTTCTTCATTCAGAAGCTGCTGGAAATACTCCTTCTATCTGCCTTTGATGTGCTGTGGGCTGTCAGCAGGTAGTTGCTGGCATCCCTTATGAAGGGTGTCTGACTACCTACTTTACCTTTCTGTTTTTACCTTGCAAGGGTAGGGAGTTTGGCCTAATGGTTAAGGTGTTTGCCTTACAAACACAAGGTGCAGGGTTTGAGTCTCACAAGGAATAACTGGCTAGACTTAAATGGCTTGCAAGGGCAGTTAGCTTAATCCTAAACTATGAACCTATGAACCTATATAGTTTCTTGTGCCACCTAATGAGTCACTTTCCAAAAGTTGGTAGAGTGCTTCTGATGCATTCTTTGCTACTGCAACTCCTTTCTTAGCTTCTTTGTTAGCCAACCAGTATTCTTTCCTAGCCTGGCCAGTCTTTTCTATCTCCCACTTTTTCCTGCACTCGTTCTTTCTTTTTATGACTTCCTGGACTTCTGCATTCCACCACTAGTTTTCCTTATGTACCTTATTTTCATACCTGACTCAGCCACATATCTGTCCTGTAGTCCTCACACATGCTGTTTTGAGGTGCTGCCATTCTTCTTCAACTCCACCTATTTCCTCCTCTTCTTGGGGTGCTAGAGCCCTGAGTAATTCCTTGAGCTGTTGTATTTTCTCTCCAGTAAACTTCCAGGTCTTCAGCTTGGTCTCTGTTGACCTTAGAGTCTTCTCTGACTACTGCTTGCAGCTGATTGTGGCAACAAGTGGTTTATGCTGTGGGCTGACTGTTTCACTGGGGATGATTTTACAATCATTGATTCTTTACCAGTGCCTTTTCCTTACTTGGAGGAAGTCTACCTGAGTTCATGTTGGCCACTCTTGTATGTGATCTTGTGACTGTTTCTCTTTCTGAACCATGTGTTGGCTACTATCAAGTCATATGCTAGACAGACATCTGGAATGGCCTCTCCCTCTTTATTCCTATTACGCCAACCATGTGGACCCAGGCAGTCCTCGTATCCTGCTCTGTCTGTCCCTATATGTGCATTCAAGTCACCCATTATCAACACCAATTCATGTTGTCCTGCTTTATCTAGTAGGTCCTGCAACTGCTGTCTGAATGCACTCTTTTCCTCACTATCACAATCCTGCTGTGGGACATATGCTGAGATTATGAATACTGCCTTATCATTACACTGGAGTCTTACTGCCATGAGTCTGTCACTAATTCTGATGATATCCCTCACTGCCTTCTGAAGCCTCTCTCTCACCACAATTCCCACACCATTTCTAGCCTGTCCCCCTCCTGAGTAGTAGACTCTGGATACCAAGCCAAGGGATCATCCACCAGTGTACTATCTGAGTTACCACATTTAAAGGGACCAGTCAGCACTTTACTATCTGAGTTAGCAGATTTAAAGAGACCAGCCAGCACTATAGTGAGTTAGCACATTTAAAGGAACCATTCAACACTGTACTCTCTGAGTTAGCACATTTAAAATAACCAGCCAACACTATGTGATCTGAGTTAACACATTTAAAGGGACAAGCCACCACTATGCTATCAAAGTTACTACATTAAAAGGAATGAGCCACCACTTTACTACCTGATACAGTGTATTTAGAGGGACCACCCATAACTATACTGTCTGAGTTAGCACATTTAAAGGCACAAGCCACCAATATACTACTTGAGTTAACACATTTATAGGGACCAGCCACCACTATACTATCTGAGTTAGCACATTTAAAAAAATCATCCAGCAGTATACTATCTGAGTTGTCAGATTTAAAATGACCGGCCATCCCTATATTATCTGAGTTAGCACATTTAAAGGGACCAGCCATCTCTATTCTATCTGAACTAGCACATTTAAAGGGACCTGCCACCAATACAGTATCTGGGCTTACAATCAAAATGTCGAGGTGGCTTACCTTGACACTTAGAAAGATGAACATGTAGTGG